>NW_019524951.1:223547-254393 GCF_002814215.2 Seriola lalandi dorsalis | reverse complement strand
TGGTTCTATTTTTTTCAGCAAATACCAAAAAAAAAAACCATGGGGTGCATAGCAAAAAAAAAAAAGAAAAAAAGAAGCGGTCCTTTTGCATTGGCCCTTGATGCAACAGTCACCATAATCCAAGTGGCATAGTGTGTCCGCTGTTGGACGATTCAAATGAGAATCTCTCCCTCCTCCTTCCCTCCGTTTATGTCAGTTTCTATAGTCTTCCTGTCTTTGACCCATGTAGAATCTAGCTTCCCATTTGGGCCTCCGTGCATCCAGTCAGTTGCATTTCACCACATTCAAACCCTTCCAAACAGGATATGAAAGCGTGTCATCACACTGACTGTCGAAAAGAGGCAGGGCCCATAATTTCATTTAAATTTTCATGTTTTTTTTTTTTTTGGGGTGTTTCAGTTCAGCGGGGGGCTTTCTCAGAGGTGACTGTTATGAATGATTGTGGGCTCAAAGTGTATAAATGTGAGTCATAGCTGTCTGATAACAGCTTATAGTCTGCATAAAACCCAGAGGAATATTCTGCAGTTTTAGTTAGGCTCTCTTAAAATCACTTTCTTCATCATAAATTTACAGCTTCTGAATTGTAACCAATAGCTTTCGTAGTCGGCCACCTAAAAAGGACCCACCGCGACAATTCGTTGAATTTTTTGATATTTCATTATGAAACGAGCCAACTGTCTCATTTATATCTCTGAGTATTCACTCTGCCAAAATCATTGCAGCCCTCCCCGTCCCTCCATCTCCCCTGGTGGAATGTGAGGCTTGGCTGATCTGCTTGGACCCAGCCCAGGCTCATCTGGTTATCATCTGATATTTTTCTGTCTTTCTGATGTGTATTTCACATTTACTACCGCTGATGAATTGCAACTCTGACAGCTGGACAACATTATTAAACATTTGTGTGGACCTCGGATAGCAAGGACCAGATGAGAGGAAAAACTTGAAACTGTGCTTTCTGCGCTCCTCTAAATCCAGAGAGGGTGACGTTTATCTTATAGACACCTTACAAAAAAGGTTTACATGATGCTGTTGATGTTTTTGTTTTTTGGTTTTTTTTAGACCTAGCCACAACTACACCAAGTAAATGCATTTTCTGACTAATTTAGTTTGGACATATAAATGCACCACAACGTCTGCTGGATTAGGGTCGTCACAGTGAACCAGTTATCATGTGACATTTTAAGGCCACCTTGCCATCAAGTTTGTTCTCCAAATCCAACTTGTCAATCGTAAGCACCTACATCAAGAATGACTTAAAATGCCAGATGCATTGTCCAGTATTTTCATGTCCCTAATTTGGGGTTGCGTGAGACTACTCCTGAATTTTTTTCTCTTTAAACAGCTGCCAGGAGATTTGCAATGAACACGTCTCTTACAAACACACAGGCCAGGCTTCTTTCCCCTTTGATGATATTCTGAAATTAGCCCTCTTTAATCAAATGCGCCATGGTGTTCAGGTGTTGAAAACTCTTTGTTGAAAACACTTTTTTTTTTCCTTCCTCCCATCCTCCAGAGTTTGTTGTTGTTGGAAAAGAATTCTGTGGATTACACTGGCAAGCCACCCCTGAACCTTTCTAACTCTGTAATCCAAAGGGGAAGCATGGCTCATTTTTTTATCAGGAAGCTCACTAGATAAACAATAATAATACATTTCAGCTAATGAAACAGACCACGATGTACAGAGAGCTTACCCATAAGCCGAGCGCCTCGGCTTCGTCTCCATTTGTTTGGAGCTGTTTGTTTTTAACTGCCTGCTATTGTTACTGTTTTTAATCCGAGAGAAATAAACTTATTTGAATGCTCCATGGATTAAAGAAGCTGCGATTTTCCACTTCAAACACATGCAGCGTGTCGGGTGATAAAAACGACTGCAGCTCAGAACCACGGTTTGATTGTCCTTTTTCCTCCTGTGCCAAATGCGGTTTATTTTAACTGCACCTTTTTTCTTTTTTGGTTTCCAACTGTCTGGGTGTCTCTGTAAGGACATCTTCTCTTATTTGGAGGTATTGTTTACTTCCTTAGTCACAAGCAGGTTTGAATAATCCCAGAGCCCACCTGCTCAACTCCAAAAGAAAAAAAAAAAAAAAAAAAAGGCCAGGTATGTGTGCAAGTATGTGTGCTTCAGTAAACTACCAAACATAGCAATAATACAGGGTAATTCCTTCCCTAGCTCTAATTGCAGAGCAAGAAAACAATGGACCCTTAGGAGACTCTGCAGCCACTGGATGCAGGCTTTATTTGCATCACATTGATCCCTTATCTCTACACAGCCAGTCTTCCATCTACCCGCAAGGGCAATTAGCACTCTCTCTCTCTCTCTTTGTGATTTCAGGAAGTCTGGTCAGATGGCCATGGTAAAGGCCAACTTTGCTCCATGGGGGAAAGCAGCATCAAGGCCCAAGTGAAAGACGGGAAGGAGGAAGTGTGTGTGTGTGTGTGTGTGTGTGTGTGTGTGTGTGTCTGTGTGTGAGAGAATGTGCGTGTGTGACAGAAAAGAGAGATAGGGAGATGGTAAAAGATCGACAGAATGAGGGTGAGAAAGTTTGCATGAGGTTCAGGGTTTGGTCGGACCAGTAAAAGATGACGGAGGAGCTGATTGCCAAAGGTATGATACTTTAACAGCGTGGATCTAAAAAGACTTCAGATTAATATTTATGAGGCAGCTGTGCAAAGACACACTCACCCAGCCAAAGGAAAGAGTAAGTGACGTCAGAAGAGAAATATAACCCCATCCTAAATGACTGCTGAGAAATTTACTAACGCATGCCAGATACTCTCAGAAAAATGCCATTAATAAGAAATATATACTGTTGAGTGAAATTTAAAGTACGGAATATTGAATGAATGGTTTACATTTTTTGTAAAGTAAACCTGACAATGTTATAGGGACTAAAAACACACAGACATTCATTTGCAGCTAAATCTGAACTAAAACATCACCAGCTACTATTATAAGGATGAATGTATTTATACCTGCAAGAGCAATGTGTGAAACTGGACACTATTGTCTCAAAATACTGCAACATTCTAACAGTCAAGTCTGTCCATCTATTACCGCCAACACTGCTGCCACCCTCCAGGGCTGGGGGCATTTTAATTGGCCCACTTCCGAACTGTAATTTTTTTAATTGCTTAGAGACACACTGCTCTCTTTAAAAAAAAATCAATGCAGATGTAATAATATCTGTAATTGTCTGCCATGCTCCAGGGACACCACAAAAGCCTCGGATCAATGGAGGAAAGCAGGGAAGCTGGTAGGGGTTAATTTTTCCCTTTCTGTAGGTAATGACAGGGAGGCAACACTTGGCTCCTGGCATAGAGGCACAACTTGTGCTGTTCCTATTGTCTCTACAGCGCCTAATTGGGCCAAATGCAGTTAGTTCCCCCTGGCAGAGGCTGTCGAGGTGGTGATTAATGAAGCCTCCAGTCACGTAACCTGATAAAAAGAAGAGAAAGGGGATGGGAGAGGGAAAAAATATCAACCTGGTTTGTGTTCTTCATCCTTTTTCCTTTCTTGTGCTTTTTCACTGCCTTTGTCAATTCTCTAGAACTTCTTTCTCTAAGTAAACTGTTGAAGTAGTTTAAGTGTGCTAAGGTTTATTTTTCTTCAGGGAAGGAAAGGGGGCAGGCCCGTTCCTGCATCATGGGAGTAATTAAACAGAAAAAAAAAAGAAGAGAAACAGGGGGTTGCTCAGCTTGAGTCCCAAGTCCCTTTTCTTGAAGTGTAATATCACACATTCTTAGTAAAAAAAAAATTGGCTGGATTGTCTGGCCGAGGTGACAAGTGTTTGGATTTTGCAGCCGTCTTTCCTGTACAGTCGGCAGAGATGTGTGACAGGAATCCAGGATCAAGGGTCACAGGTATTAGCCTCCCAGGATCGTCATGGCCTTTGACTAATTACCTCATTAAGCTGCACTCCAATACTTTCCATGGTCTCAGTGGCTCGGCCTTGTTACTTGGTGTAAAGAGGACAGAGTGGACACGGAACTCATCCGCAGTGACCTGGGTGAACTGACCGCAGCTTGTTGCTGCCTGGTGGGTGGGTCGTGGGAGGGAAATCAATCCTCAGTAAATATATTAGATGCAATTACGTCCTGCTGGACTTTGCCTAACACGTTTATGGAAGCATTAGGCAAAGTCTTCCTTTATCAACCCCCCCTCAGGCCATTAGGACAATGACATGTAATTTTCACGTGTAGGAACTATGGTGAAGGTATTGGAAAAAGAGCACAGGGGAGGAGTTACGTGTCTTACTTTTGATTGCATTCAGGACCGTGTTTTTCATCGGTTTTATTAGGTTGATGTCTCTTTGGTGTTTGTTTTTATCCTAATCTGAAGGCTTTATGCAACGAGGCAACCAAGCTTATGAAGAAATCTTAAGTGAACTGTTACTGTTACAGTGATACTTAGAGAGAAAGATGTAATAAATCAGTTTCACATATTTCAAACTTACAAACATTAAGATGATGTTGTATAAACCTCACGATTCTTTTAATCACTGATTAATTTAGAAGCAAATATATCTTCAGCTCCATATGAATAATCATCATTCATATAAATGAATTATGAACTTGGCATTTCAGTTTCTCTCAAAGAGGAGACTGATATCCTCATTTTTAACGTTTCATTTCAATATGTTGTTGTGCGATTATCAGCAGCCGAAATGTTGTTGCGTTATTTCAGGGATTTGATTAATGTTTGTATTTGCGTATGTTCATTTTGTCTGGAATTACGTAGGCACCTTAATTCCTCTGTGAAGAAATGCCCAATTACCATAAAACGTATGAATGATAATTGTGGAACAATGTAATGTCAATAGCTTTCTGATTAATCCCTGTGAACGCGGCCAAATGGCTGGCACAGTAACTCCGTAAGTGATAAGCAATTTCATTTGTTCCTAATTACTAAGAGGCCCATTTTGCCACTGTCATGATGAGATTTCTAAACCTCCTTAACCAGCCAAGGCTTATACATTTATAAAAGCATCTTTTCTTTTTTTACTCTCCCTCTCTCTCTCTCTCCCTCTTTTCTTTTGGAAGGTATTCAAGTCTAATTACTCACAAGAGGGCATGTGTGCTCACAGTAGCACAAGAGGTGCTTCACAACAAAGTTTATCCCAAACAGCCGGGACTCTAAGTGCATTCAGGTACTTTTTGAGAGAAACGGCAGTTGTCCTAATGGGAAAAGCGTATGTGTGCGCATGTGCGTGCGCACGTGTCCCCGTTGCTCTCTGTGTATGACTATGCCAACAGCCACCGTCATGCCTGTGTGTGTGTGTTTGTGTACATATTATAGGGATTTTTTTTTCATGGGGGTTTTCAGAGCCAGTAGAGCAGGTTTGTTTGTGGTCATCCATGAAACAGCCTTGGGCCCTTAAGCCATAGGTTCTTCAAACAGTCTGACTTTTTTTCCCCCACCTTTCTCTTTCTTTTAGCAATGCACTGGGGAGGAGGTCTGGTCAGATGGCCTCAAATACAGCATCACATAGTTTTACCTCAGGGCTTCCTTGCTGTCACCCAACAGCACCCTCAAGACCACTATTCTCCTTCTTATCCCAGACCTGAATTCTTCATTTGGTCACACTGCTTGCTCCTGAATAGTCACCTCTGAGGAGATTAACCCTTTCATTAAAAATGCCTGACCAGGGTCAACCTACTGACTGGCTCTGCAGTCCCTGCACTTTGCTTTGATCTATCAGCTATGGAGAAATTATTAGCAAACTCTAAGCTGTGCCATGTGATTTGTTTTTGTAAATTTGTAGAAATTATTCATAATCCTATTATGTGGCCAAGGGGCAAACCTGCATAAAATATATGAGGCCTTTGTTATCATGGGGAAGGCAGAAGGAAGCAATGTTGAATGTGGGTGCACCGGAGTTATAGGAAAGTAGGAGGGTTATGACAGGCCTTTCACCTTTGATGAAGGACTACTGCTGTAACCACTGATTCCACTCACTTAAAAAAAAAAAAAAATACAGTCCATATTTACCCATTTCCCATCTCTGTCCGAGCCTTAAGTACACTTCTTTTGTTGCAGACAAGGAATAATTGTGACGTTACAAACCTCACTCGCAGCAGCATGCATTATCAGGAGGGTAATGTATTGCACATAACCAGGGGAAGAGGAGAAATCACAATTTTTACACCTCCCATCTCCCTTTCAGGGGCCAATACTTTGCAGAACAAAAGTCAATGTCTCAGCCCAAATCTTGTCTGACAACGCGTAGCAGCCCGTGCTATTTTGGGCTCTTTGTGGTGCCAATCTCCTATCTCTCCCGTGACATTTTTTCAAAGAAAGAGTAGATTTCCTAGAGACTCTGCCCTTTGCAACTTCCACAGTGTATTCTTGCACATAGAGTAAGGACCCTCCTCCTCACTCTAATGCCGTCGCTCTCTGCAGTGACCTGAGAAAGGGAAAATTAAGACAGCGTATCAGGCTAAGAGCCCTATCTTTAGCTGGTGGACTGAAAAGACATTATACAGATGCTTAATTCCCAGTTACACATTTGGAATAAAAGGTGCAGAACCTGGGAAAATTTTTTCCATGAACTTCGCTGTAAACAAGAGCTCGAAAACATTAAACTCATGGATAGTGATGGATGGGAATCTTTTGCTACTTTTCTCAAATAAAACATCCCCATTTCCAACTTGTAATGTGTTCAATTTATAATTGTCTCTAAAGTTATTCACAAACCCCACTCTTTAATCACCCTGCGTTCTATTCTGCAATAATTTACAGCTTACACAAAAACTTGCCTTCATGCTTTTAATGTCCCCATTTTAGATGGACTGGCTTACTGGCAGGCCACCAACTTCACATTAATTTGCTGCAGTGTCTGAGTGTACAGGTCTTATCTGGGCCTGCTTTTATTCAGGGTGAAAAGCTGAGTCGTTCTAAATAACGCAGGTCTAATTGGCTATGTTTTGCAGTTAATTTCCATAAAGAGCCTAGGAGACTGTCACCTCAGTTTGGGAGGACAAGGTGCTGGAGCTGGAGCCATGCACCTCAGCTAGCCGTTAATCAGGAAACACACTTTCAACTGCTTCGCAAAGGGCAGAGGTCAAGGAGGAGGGGCCGACACCATATCTGCACCAGAATGCTATAATTGTAAGAGTGTAAATTGCTGTAGAAAAATGCCCTGTCCCTGAAATTCCGCGAAAACGCACGGTGAGGCTCTGTCCAAAGGGTATAATGAAGGACCGAGTGTCTCTTTGTATAAGCAAAAGATTTAAAAAAAAAATGAGACTTGAGAAACTTATTTGGTGCGGTTTTGCCATAAACTTAAAGTAAGTTATTTTAAACAATTGGCAGAATCAGTCTGACAATAGCATTTTGGAAAACACCAGAATTCCAGATTAACACAGCAACGTCTTTAAGTAATTCCGACTGTTATTGGCAAAGGCAGTATTTCTGTGGAAATGGCGCAGGTGCCTCAACAGGAGGATGCGAACCCAGAATCAGTGAGAAGATCCACTGGCCTTTGGTATTCTATTTGTGCTGTACTGTACCCTTGTTTGGGGCCGGACTCTCTTTCCTAATGTGCCGTGCTTGATCCCACAGCTGTGATTTTCCGGCTGCCACTTAGCATCCAGTGGCTCCGGGGCCATGAATAGAGGTGGTCTCAACAGAGTCAGGCCCCCTCATTTTATGGCTGCCTGCCTGTGGTCAACAGTCCTCAAGATCACAACAGCACCACAAAGGAGAGAACGTCTGGACTCAAAATCCGCAACTTATATAAATGTATGGGGGTACAGAAATATTTCATGCAATATATACCGTTCCCCAACGCTGTGGACTGCTCGTTTAACCTGTCAGCATACCAGAAAGTCCATATCAAAGAGTGGCAGCTAATAAATGCAAACTACTTTACAGAATCTACATAAAAACGCAGAAACTTCAGAGGTCAACACCTGACCTTTGAGATGTAATCAGTAGTTCTACAATGAAAGGAGACAGGTAAATACTACATCAAATATAACCATGTCCTAGAGGCACACTTAACAACTTTATAGCACCACTAACAACAAGCATGAAAACCCACAAAATTTGAGAGCTGTTTCCTTAACACTGCTTCCCCAAAAAGGGGTTCACAGCCTAACTAAACTGGCTTTATTTATTCAGTTTCAAGCGACAATATTGGGTCCATGGAACACACTAACCCCCAGTGGTACACTTAAGTGGCTCACAAAGAGATTCAGAGGATGGTGCTGCCAAGTGCAGCTTTATGGGGACAATTTAACATAATGGTCAAATAAATACTGGTATAAAAAAAAAAAAAAAAAACACCTGTGAACAGTGTTGGCAGGTTGAGGACCATTACTATATTTTTTGTGTGACAGTTCAGCGCTGTACAACAGATTTCATTCCATTTTGCAAAAGCAGAAGTTCGCATTGAAGTTTTATATGCCAAACTGGTAAGTACAGCTCAGTGAACATGGCAAGGCAAGGATGCAACGAGCAATGCAATGATCTGAGACAATTATCAGAAACTCTACTCTTAGTTTCTTCTCTCTCTAGTTATTATTATTATACTCATTACTCTCTGGGGAAACATTTAGCAACACTGTTGGAAGAACAACACCCTTTTACAAAACATGATTTAGACTGCCAAATCATGGTGCTGCTGCATTGCTCTCAGTTGGTTCGAACGTTTAAGTCACACCCCATTCCACAATGTCACGACTATCACACAAATAGTCCTAGTGTACTACAAGGTGAATGGTATGTACTAGTGGGAAGATGGTAATTATGCTAACTGTCGGAGGACATAAAACTGGCAATGTGCCCAATGTGATTACTCTTTAAATACTTCCTACACAGAAGGAAATGATGATCAATATTTAAAAAAAAACAAAAAAAACACTATTCTTCATAATTCCTTTAAATATGTAAAACTAAATGATGACTGTGATATCTGTTGTGGTTTCAAAGCGAATATATTGTGTTTAAAGTTTTTCTTTTGTCATCAATATAGAGATGTCAGTTGATGTAAAAAGAAGCAACACAAAGACTGGGTCAGTTCCCGTTAGCAAACATAAACAATGGTCAGTGGCACTGGCTCGAATTACTCACAGGTTTCTGCCAATCAGTGTAGTCTCAGGAGGGTCAGAGTGATGACTGGGTATCTACAAGCTGTCAAAGTAGGCCAGGAATATCAACGAAGAACTGAAATCAATGCCACAAAATGAAAATGACAATAATGACCGTCATACTGACTGGAGATTTAACATTAGTATACAATTTCTTTTTTCTCATCTATTGAGTCAAACGCTTTATAAGCAATGCTACAGGCTTCTTCAGAAGGAGGGCACAACAAGCTTTTAAAAAGAACTCAACTGACAGTATTTCAAATTCTGTTTTATCCTAATGGAAACTAGAAAACAGTAACTACTTCACAAAAGAGCTGTGCTTTATAAATCACCAATGTATCATCTATTATTTCTTTAAAGATCAGTAAATAGCCAATAAATGCATTTTGATCCAGATGCACTATAGATATTGTGCAATGGAGGGGTCTAGAACTGGCAATGATTTTGATAATGAATTAGTCATTTCTAAATAATTTCTAAGCAAAAAATTCCATAAATTCCCTGGTTTAATCTTCTAAAATGTGAGTATTTGCTGATGTCTTAGTGTTCTATGGTAGAAAACTTCTTCTCATGTTTGAGCTTTATACACAAAACATCTGAAGATGTTAACTTGAACACTGAAGACTTGTAATAGGTCTTTTCCACTACTGTCTGACATTTTATAGACAAAACTATTAAATGATTAAACAAGGAAACAATTGCCAGATTGATCAATAATGAAAATAATCAGTAGTTGCAGCCTTAGAGGCATTTTCCTGATAAAGAGGTGCATAAAATGAAGAAGCAAATCGTGCTTGTGAAGGATTGCAACGCTTGCAACCCTGAAGTTGTCCTCAATAACAGCTTCTTTCTCATTTATAAAGCCACAATAATTTATTACATGAATTAAGCCACTATAAAACTTCTATGAAGCCTGCCTTAATAGAAAGTGGAACACCTGGCCTTTTAGGTACACATTTATGAACAAAACATGTTCTGCAATTTCGTTTCCATCTTTAACGATGCCATAATAATATCTTACATAACCCCAAGACAATAGACTTTACATGTCAGAAGTCAGCAATGCTGATGATGCCATGTAACCGAGCCCTGATATTTCCTCATCGTCTCTGTCTCTCTCACTCCTTCTGCTTGTCATACTTCTCCCACTGTGCATCACTGAGATGACCTCTGCCTCACCCTCGGCGCAGGGTGTGAGCTGGGTGTCCCAGTCAGACCTGTCCTGCTGAATGCCTTATGACAGGTTGTTTGTGAAACTCTTGTGTTCTGTTTGTTCCCTCTCCCCTCCCCTGTCCTTGCTGACAGTGTCCCCATTGTGAATCTGAAGGTCCCTGCTTTGTTTAGTCCGCCTCATTGGAGCCACTGTTGGTCCAAAGAGGGCATCTGTTGACTTACCTGCCCATTATTTAACTTTTTCTGTCCGTTAATTAACTTTTCTGGGAGGTTTTGTGTACAGTACTGTAATGTACAGTACGTATCATAGCGTTTTGTGTAATTTATGCTAATATTAACACCTGAATTATCATAGTGAGTACATATATATACACATATTCAAAACTTAATTCATATTTAAAGCAAAACATTGCTTTATACATGACGGTGCTAATATGATTAAACTATTGCTTAAGGAGGGACCTAACATACTGCATATCTTTATTTTATGGAAAGTGATAAAATGCCAATACAGGTGCATTTACCATACATTGCTATTGAGAATTTTTTTTCTTTTTTTCTCTGACTGGCATGTCGGATACTTTAGATGTAAATATATGATAAAGCATATATCCATATCCATGATTAACAGAAATTAATAAGCTGCATGCAGCAAAGGAGACCTCATTGGACTTCACTTGTTTTAACTGTGACATGCTCGTTACAGTTCCTTTTAACGAACATATAAAAAATAAAAAAATCAATAATTCGGTAAAAAAAGGAAATTGAATAAAAATCCAATACAATCAAATCCAGCCTCATGTCTACATCCAATCATCTACCCAATTCCCCCCCCCCCCCCCTTCCCCCCCCCCCCCCCATCTCCTGTTCCTAGCATCAGCAGGGAGCGTGGCTAATTTACGAGCGTGGGCAATGCCAACATACTCTCTGAGGAGGGCCCGTTTTAACACCTCCAAATGCTGTAATGCATCCCAGCTGACCTTAATTATAAAAGCATGTGCCTCCCCTGTGCTTCCCCCACCCACTTTCTCCCCCCTATATACAATTCACAAGGCCGGGGGTGTGAGCCAGTGTTCTTACCTGCAGAGAACAACACAGCAGCAGCCTCCATAGCAGCTCAATGTTAATAGTTGCATCCTGAGAGGAAATCAATACAGCTATAAAAGGGTGATATCACAGTGTGTCTGGGCCCCCATGCACACATCCCCCCCCACTCTCTCCCTCCCTCCCTCGGTGGGACCTGTTTATGAGGGGGTCTGGTGGTTGGTGGGAGCAACTGAAAGGTCAGTAGTATGAGGTTTTGATCCAGGGATGAGACACCCTCCTTGGGAGTGTGGGGTAAACGGTGGAGAGGGACCCCTGACTCATCTGGAGAAGAAGTGGATCTTTTAACGGGCTTATAGCTGCTGTGTGTTGTCAAGGTAGCGGAGCATTAGTGCCTGTAAAGGCCCATCGATGCCGCCTGGTTACGATCAGGGGAGAATCCCAGGAGGTAACACGGGGCCATGCTAAACTGCTGATGAACCAAGGGAGGTATAAAAAGACCAACTCTCCCTCTTCTTCTGTCTGTATTGCAGATTTTTGCCCATAATATTGATATACGCACAGCACGGGGCTCTAGCATCATTGGGCTGATAAACTGCTCATACAATAGATAATCTTTTATGTACCTCCCGTGCACAGCACAAATATTATGACTATTAGTACATTAATTAACTCACTGGCCTGGGGGTCCTCTGCCCAGCCAAGGTTAAGAGCTTCTTTAATTAAAGATCAATACGGTTTTGCAGTATATTTCTACAGCACCAAAGGAGACATGGAGCTCTTTACTGTCTACATGTCAGAATGATATAGAAGTTCACAAGATATGTATAGACAGAGACTCAAAGTGCAAAATGAGACCATTTGCAAGAATAGAACAGTGAGCTGATATATGTCAAACTGCTGAAATGATGGTGTGAAAGACATGTTAATACCTTTTTTATGGAATGAGTTATGTGTGTAGCAATAATGTGAGTTCACCTTTCTGCAGGTCTGAGCTTGATCCCAAACACACAAACCCATTAAGATCAGAGCTAATGGGCGCAGCAACAATGCCCAGCCAGTCTTCCAGTCTTTGCTGACATTTGTCTGTCCGACATCACTTACTAATACACCTGTGCACTGAGCAAAGTAGGTGAGGAGCGCTGGTGATGGTTGAGATCAAAGCCCAGACCACTCACTCCTTAGGATTTAGTCCTTGTTTGTAGAAGTAAAGATGGCAGGGCCCAAAGGGCACACCTTCACGCTCAAGACTCCAAAGTTCCCCTCAGATCACCATAATCCTCCTGGATTATGTTTGACAGGACAGGGATCCTCCTGCTGGTCTGCACCCCTGTCCATTCCGGAGTACAGCCTACAAAGGGTGGCTACAGCCAAAACCCTGACCCCAGACCCAAACCAAGCACCAGAATGCCTCAGTCCATAAGCAGCTTGAGAACGTGGACCTTTTAAGTTCCCTCCTCCGTGGTATCTGCAGCATGCTGTACCTACAGTATATCCATGGTCCATTACAAAGCTTTGTTTGCATTTTTTTTTCAATTATCTCAGAGGCAAAAAAATTATTTTGAGTATCTTCAACCCCTATCTTGTTTTATCTTTATCTTCTATCATTGCTAGTAAATGTTATATAGCATGTGTACACACTACATTAATTAACAACATACAGCACAACAACTCAATCAGCAACATAAAATAAGTCTTCATATGCGTTTGTTTATGTTTACGTATAAATATCAATGTCAGACTTGATCAAAAGATTAAGTTTCTCTAAGTATGTGTGCTGCCCTCACATAACTGACAACTCACTGGCCTATTGGTAAAATATACTGTAGCTACATATTTTTACTTGTTGTGTATTACAGGCGAGACGCAAGGGTTGTAACTGAAGGAGGACCAATATGATTCAGATTTATTAGTCTGTGGCACTCGGGGGAAGCCACTCACACACACAAACACACACACGCAACGTCTTGCACATTCTCAGTCTCTCCTTCACATACACACACACACACACACACATACACACAGTAGTACTCTAACAACTCCACTGGAGATGTGATGGATAAGGCAGCCTCTCTTATCAATGCTGGCCTTGCTCTGGCTTAACCCACATGGGTCTCTCTGGGCCTCTTGACCAGTTTCTCTCCAAACCCTGCTTCCCTCCCACCCACACCCCTTTGCCACACAAGACTAAGACAGGTTAAACAGTTAAACACCAGCAAATCCAGCACTGCCCTGTGGGAAATTTGCTTCTAATCCCTAACTTATAGGCACAGAATCAAAGCCAAAAAGCCCGAGCAACAAATCTGATCCTCCCCCTAACAATCTCGGGCCTCTTGGGAGGGCAGAGAGAAGCTCCACAGACAAGCCTGAGATGGATAAATACCTAAATGATGAGACAGTCTGGGGACAGGGGAGTAGTGTCTGGCTATGGCCGTTCACCTCCAATTTGGCATCCGCGCAATGAAAGGCAATTGGGCGGCAGCCCCCACACAGCAGCCAGTCCTTATTATTATATGTTGAAGTGTGGCTTGGGCAATGATTAATGACAGTGTCAGGGCGAAAACAAAGCACAGCGCAAGTTATCTCCAATACACCTGCTCCTGTGGCCCGATTGGAAGAGAATGGAAAAGAGTGCAAGCAGCACATGGCTTGATAATGGGAAAGAGAGGAGGGAGGAGAATGGAAAGGAGAAATAGAGGAGGAGGAGGAGGAGGAGGAGAGGGGAGAGGGTGGGTTGAGGGGTATGGTGAAGGGGACTTACTGACCACAGCAAGGTGAGAATAACTTCAAGAGACATACTACAGGCATACACATACATACACATATAGAAATTTAGAAACACCAGCGCCAAAGTCTGTACACTGTATGTTACAAATTCCATCTTACATTCAAGATCAAAATAATTCCAAACAGCCCCACAGGGGTTTATTCCTTGTGTCTTTAAACTAACCAAATGCCAACTTGCAGGTAGTTTCCATGTGAGGTGTGAACATGCAGCTAGCCATGGTGATTGATTTGACAGACAGAGTGGACTTTCATGGCATCTATGTTTGTTACATCCAGGCCCACTGTCCCCTGCTGTATTGGTGTTGACATTTATGAGACATGTCGGAGGGGGCCTGCTAGACCTCACTAATGAGAGAGCCGAGCCTGACAGCGGGTAGCACAGCCTGACACTGCCATCCAGAGGCTGCTCTGGGCAATGCAGCTTTTGTGTGGCAGCCAATTATCATGTTTACACTTGTTCCACTTCTGTGACTCTTTGACGGTGTACTAAATTGCACTGCTAACAGATGATTATAAACTGCATTTAAACCAAGCTTGAAAAGAAAAAATATTATAAACAAACAATTAACTGCTGATGGATTCTATACAAAAGGCCTATGACAAACCAGTTATACTGTGTCCATGCTGGTCTCAGGTGCGTATGTGTTTGCAAGTGTGAGCTGCCTTAATTGTGGCAATGAGTTTATGGCCATGTGTGCCAACCTCACTGTCACATGTAGTCCTCCAAATCAGGTCACTGTGTGACAGCGAGTTGCAGGAGCCATGGTGACTGTAAGAGGACATTGGCTGTAGAGTAGAGCTGCCCTAGATAATGTCACGGTATGGTACAGTATTGTATTTATGGATGCGACTCAGCCCTGAGTTGCGGGAGACATCCTTTGCTGGCTAAAGCATCCAAACAGAGGGGAAAACAGCGGTTAGTAACCTGCTCACACACAGAGACCCCACACTATGACCAAAGTGATAAGGACACTGTCTGATATCTTTCCCTTTAAACAAAGAATGAACGTAGGAAGCCAGGATAGTTTCTGCATGCTTTTAGGCTCATCTCTGATCTTGGCTGACGGTGAAAGATGGCAAAACAAAAAATTCCCTGAAATTACCAATTACACCTTTAAACCATGACCACACCAACAAAAGACTCCAAATAAGAAATGGTACACGTAAAAAATAGGGGTTTTCCTTTCTGTTTGCACCTCAAAAGAAAAGCATTGAATACAGTTTCATTTTGACCCATGTGTAGACCGTCTCCATTAAAACCAGGAAATGAAAGTGCACCACCCCTGGCTTCACTAATAAATGTCTCCGCACTCTCCCAAAGAACCCCTTGCTGGTGGCACAATATACACTCTGGCCATGCGAAGTCAGATGTTCACCCAAAAACACGTTTGTGTAGAGTCTGCTGGATGAAATGGAACTGAGAGAGCTTACAGTATGTACATTTACCACCTTTTACACCTCTTTTTTCACCATTACTCCCTGGGCTATATTAAACTGTAGCTTCAAGAAATTCTGTATGAACTGTGATCTGGTCTAAAGTAATAAATAGGTGTGGGCCCTCAAAAGGGGTTAGGTGTACAAAAAGGAGCACAAAGCCTGCTGATTTTAAGGTCAGAGGTCATACTGCTATGACCTTCAGTCAAGCATCCAAGCGTGAGCGGCAAAATTTATGTATGGGACATATTGTAGCTTGGTCGCGTTTAAGTGTACATCATAACCCCATGACAAGGGGCCCTGGAATCACAAAGTATTCCCAAACACAACTCCCTCACTACACACTTTTTATCATGCAGCCTTGGGGTGCCAGCTATGTGTATATGCAGTGCCTAGTGTATACAAAATTGAGGACTTTTCTGCCCTTTAAACCATCAGGATCTGTTCAGAGGCCTTGACCAGGTGTACATGAAAACAACAAGCTGAAAGAAAGCAGCCCTCACAAAAAGCCTAGACATTTCCAAACATCAAGAAAACCGAGATTTCTCTGTAAACAACCTGTCAATCATTTCCATTAAAAATGTTTTGTCATTTTTTGTGAACACTTGTTTTGAGACTGTATGCTTTATTTGACAGTTTCAATCATGTAACACTGCTTCTTTCAGCTGTATATGTGGCAAGGGTGTCTTCCCTGTGTAGTTTTCCCCTAGCAGTGTAATCTGTGGTGGAAACAGTGGTGTTTTTAATGAGAAGCCATGGTCTCCCCTCCTCTGTAACAGCTCTTGTCTGTCTGTAGCACGGTGCAGCACAGCACAGCACAGCATGCTCCACTGAAATGCGGTCCGTCTATGTGGGATTGCCAGGGCCTCTTTGAAGTACCTGAGCTGCGGCTGTTTCCTTTGTGTGTAACAACTTTAAAAATCAAACCTAAAACCAAAACACCCATAAGAATACCTGAAAGGGGTACAATATAACGTGCCATATGTATATGACGCTTTACACATCTCCTCTTTGTTTCATCCCCTCCCCTCTGCCATGATTATGCATGTCTTCTGTGAAGAGCTGCACTGCGTCTGGAGAGCCCCTTGAATGGAAAGTGTGAGGTACAGAAAGGCGCATTAAAATCCTCTAACGCTCTCAAACGAACAACCTAGGGACAAAACATGAATTCCATGCGGTTTCTCGCCTTGTAGTGGTGCAGCTCAGACAAGCTCACATTTAGCACTGACTGCCATCTCAGACAGTGGGTCCAGTGGGATGTGTAGCTATGTGTTTATCAGAGGATGAACTTCCTCTTTTAATGTGGTGCGTTTTCCCCCGTTCTCTCCTCCCTCCTTTCCTCTTTCCTTCCTCTCCCTCCTCCCTCCCTCTCCTCTCAGACTGTAGTTGAAGGTGAAGCACCAGAGTTCAGAGAGCAAGAGGAGAAGCCGTCACCTGAATCACACACAGCTCTGCTCTTTGGGGGCTCAGGGTTTTGTCCCTGTGTAGACGCTGTGGCACACTTAGAGTAGCGAGAATGTGGGATGCCTGAATATAGGGTTTATATGATCATGGCCTAAATACATTCAGTTGCCACTTTATTAGGTACACATAGCTAAAATGAATGCTGTCTAATTCAACTGTCCTGCAATAAATCCTACCTGCATGAAGGTTTATAATGTTGAGCTTTTGGTGAGAGGAGTTTTAGAGGCGTTCAACAAAAACTGAACATTATAACCTTCATGCAGGTAGGTTTTATTGCAGCACTGTTGTATTAGACTGCATTGGTTTTGGCTAAGTGTTCCTAATAAACTGGCAACAGAGTGTAATATTTGTGTTTGTCAATGTGCATTTTGGTCGCCTTGAAAGTAACTTGATTCATTTCCCCAGGGAAACAAAATAATTAATATCTAAGCCACTAAAATGAGCATAAAGACCTCTTTTATCTAATAAGCATAATCTCACACACAGTACAGTCAATTTATATTGTTGACTCATAGAGATACATGTTCAGATTGCAAGGTTTAACATTAACCGGCCCGTCACATTGTTTTTCCTTTTAACTTCTTTTTGAACTGATGCCCCTCCTCCCCCTCTGCATGACAATGTATCTGTAATATTTTTTGAACATCACCTGTACCACTGTGGTTGAAGAAGTTTTAACCAATTTGGTTCAAACTCCCACACTATAGAAGTTGGTGTAAGGAATAAAACAGCATGCTTGTATTAAACCTAATCTTTAAGGCATGCCTCATTAACAGTTATCATTTCATGCAATATAAGTCATTGCTTTTCTGCCTTTCTTATTCAATAACCCAATGAGTAAAACATATCAGTTCTATATCAACAAACAAAATGTTTTAATCCCTGAATAATATAAGATGTGAATATGAAGTACAATAATATGCTGTGTTACTACTAATATCATCTTGAGAATAGAAGACCTAAGAGGAGTGCTATTCCATCCAGTTTCAATGGTGCGCTCTAGTGGTCATCTTGGATCACTGCAATGGTAGTATGTTCACAGAAGGATCCAGAGTTTAAGGGAACCAAACAGCTTTGGTACTAAAGTTTAGAAACTACAGACGTTCCTTAAGTGTATTTGTTTTTTGCAGCATTGTCAGACCAACTGTGGTTATTGTGGCCTTGAAGCCTGATGAGTGGCAAGGTCCTCAAGCCGAACAGCAGAACAGGAAGTCCAGATTCTTTGGACTTAGAGCTTCCAGATATCATCAGACCTGCATGAAACTACTATAGAATTTACACAGAAATTGTGTCATATAATATATTTTGATGGTCATTAATCAGTTTATTTGGTTTCTCTAAGCACTACAAGTAGTTCTGCAGAATGTAAAGAATAATTTAATACACTTTTTCATTCAGATCTGATTAACACATAACTGTCAGGTATTAAGTTCACTCATACCAAGTTTGTCTGCATGACACTACACCGTGTCTCAAGGCAATGTGCAGGACTGACACATAACAAGCGACTCCCTGTTATTCTAAATAGCTGGAAACCAGAAAACAACAACTACAGCACTGAGAATCTTCGTTAATCCAAAGCAGCAGCACTTGTTTGTCTATTTTGTTGGCCAGGAAGTGTGTGCAAGAACTGCAGCTGCTGGGTCGGAAAAAGGGGCTGAATTTTTCAAAATGGGAGGGGGGGGTACTACAGGTCTTACTTTGTCCTAGTCTCACTACATTTTACAAATTGAGCAGCTCATTTCACCATTGTTTCTCAGTATGATGTAGCGCTTCGGGCCAGTAGTCCCGCATTCTCTGCGCTGGTGCATGCAGTGGCTGGAAATTATTAGACGTGACTATAAGTGTGTGTGAGATTTTCCCGTGTTATAAGTACTAGATTTGCAGGAATCTATGAAGTTATTACGCAATACCCACAATCCTGTACTGAAACCCACACACGTCAGAGTAAGGATGTCATTGTACAAGAAATTTAGTAGTTGGTACCAATGACATTGCAATTCGATACCAATTCAATATCACAGCGCACACACACACACACACACACACACACACACACACACACAGTTAATGTGTAAGCAGTAGTTTAACTGACTGATGACATACCACCAATAGCGTGAAAATATTAATTCAAAAAGTGAACGTTGTTTTGACAGACTGATCAATAATGACAGTAGCCTGCTAACATTATGAGCCACTCTCAATGGCTTTCAGTTGTCTTTAACTTGACCCTGAAGACATGCCTCAAACGCAACAACACTTGGGATGATTTTTCCATGAGTTGTAGTGGACCTTTTGCTGCATCCGCAATATTCCACAAGTTGTTGTTGTTGTTACTATGTCTGCCTTCCTTTCTTCCTCCCTTATATTCATACTAAAACATTTGTAGGGTTATTATGCTAACCTTGTCAGTCCCAGAAGAATCCCATCTCCAGTACTTGTTATCAGAATTTTGGCATCAACTTGGTTCTGAATTATCAGCACCTGTGAAGTCCCTCCATATAAAAGGTTGTCAAACTTAATATTTTCACAAGATTTCACACACTGATGTTTTAAATAAAGAGGACAACGCCACAACATCACCAGACTCATTTTAAAAGCTTAAAAATGAAACAAAAATAATTGCTCAGAATTAAATTGCAGATCTATTAACATATGTCAGCTTTTGAGCCTTGATGCCCCAGGGGTAAACAAAATAAAACATAGGCCTCATAGAAATTCAGATCTCTTTTAGTAAACAAATACTTGCCCATACTGAGAAAGCCATCTTAACAATGAAGCCAAACTACTGCCAACGTAATGTTGCTTATTTGCATATTTTTTTGGCAACCAAATACTCTACCATAATTTAACTTAAATCAAAGCACCTCCTACTGCAGAAGTTGGAGGATTTTAAGTTCACTGCCGCCTACTTGTGGTTACATTTTTTGTTGTGCATAAACCGATAATCCATTTGTGTCACTCATAACTGGTGTTGTGTGGTCTAAAAGGCCCTACAAACACTCGCAGGTTCTTTCAGTGAATGTGGCTGATTAAACCTCTGCTCAGATTAAAGTTGGTCGAAACTGTGTTAGGTTGACATGATGAATTTCTAAATGGCAATAAGAATTTCTTTTAAAAGTGTAAGTTGTCCTACCATGAAAAGCTCGACAAAACTAACAGGAAAGTGAGACAGATGTCAATCAAATACAGTCTGTACACACCCACACAGTTCTTGGCAGAATTATAATTAAGCAAAATAATTGAAAACACCTGCGTGGGTGAACTGTAAGTAGGTAAACGGGAGCTTTACTTGTCACTTTCACAAGCTGCTGTTCAGTAAGTTTAAAAGTGCCATTGTGTAAGTAACAATCTTGGGAGGGAGCGGAGACCTCTGCAGATAATTCAGCTCTGGCACAAAATTACATACTGTGCATTTCACATCCTCACAATATGTTATTTAAATCCAGAGATGTCCCGAGCCAATGCTAAGGATCGGCATCTCGGCCAATCTGGGATCTGTAATGGATCTGTATCAACTAAAATGTAGCTGATCACAATCCACTTTTCTGTGTTTTGCCCACCTCAGCCTATTGTTGCAAAGCTGCTCTCTTTTACGACAGCTGGACACCGAGCATTTGCTGCATATACAAGTGAAAATTAGATTGTATTGATGTGAAAAATCATATACATACATACATACATACATACATATATATACACACACATACATATACTCTTACTCTTAACTCTCTCTTTCTCATGAGCAAAGAGAAGCAGCATACAAAACATTCACACGGCAGCTTCTCATTTCATCATATAAACACACCAGCTGTCGCTGATTAACATTAATTCTTGAGACACTTGATGACAGTCCAACCGAGTGTTTTTGTAGTTTCAACAACTCAAAACACGTCTTCTCTCTAGCAGAAGGACCCACATCAGTTTCAGGAGTCACATTATCCCAGATGATTTTAATTCATATCATGTCAATCATTTAAGCTCATCAATTTAATAATTTTGAACAAGGACCTTACTTGGATCGCTAAGCTCATAAGAAATGAGTTGCACCAAATCCAGTAGTCTACAGCTGTTGTTTCAATATAAGTATCAAATCAGTATTGTAATCTGCAGATACCTGATGTTAAAATGACTTTCACTGGGATCAAGGCCATTAACACTTGATCAGGACATCCCGATTTAAATGAACTATTGGCCATCTTAATGCATTCACTCTTTACTGATGGTGGACTGCTTGAATATCAGCAAAAATTGAAGAGAAGGGAAATGAGCAGAAGAGAGCAGACTGGAAAAAAAAAAATTAATTATCGCCAATAAAATCTTAAAAAAGGAAATGGTCCTCTTTTCTTTACAGCTCTCACAACTAAAAACAATATTTCTATTTGTGGCATCTACCATCATTAAGGGTGCTAACATTATACTACTAAAACACTCAGAAGCAGCATTCTGCAGAGTAATAACCTCTGTAACCTCGAGCTCAAGCAAAAACCAAAAAGGAAACCTGAGAATAAAAGCAGAATGTTGTTGATGTGGGATGACTCAAATATCAAAGAGGACTCGCAGATAACAGGCAGCATTTAACAGTCCTGTCTGCACCTCCTCTATAAATAGTTCACCTGGTTACATTTTCCTCCACATCTTTACTGAATGCCACTGTTACTCTGCATCTGGCATGTTGCTCCTCACCCTCCTTAACTCCAAGGTTATCAAGTCCAAAAGGAATTCACCAAAACTCACTCATCAAGCTGACAAAGTATACGTGGAAAAACACATACTTGACACTGCAGGGGAAGTTGGGATGTTCTTACAAAGTTGTTGTTTAGCATAATTGTGATGCCAGATGTTGATGCGATGGACAAATGTTTTGCCAAGATGCCACAAACTGACGGCGCTGATGGTGGAATTAATGCATGTGCATGTGTCTTTCAACATATAAATATCTGGGATTCAATGCTGTTTTCCTTTTCCAAGGGGTGTGTTAAATGACAATGACACTCATCCCTTCATGGCAACAGGATGAACACATCAGAGTGATCAAAGCGCTGGTGACACGCCTTGAGGAGACAGATGTGTGCTTTACATGTTAGGGTGGGGGTTTGGTATCCATTAAACAATTCAAACTAAGTTTTTCTCACCCTCTATAAACATGTGCACATCTCTGATAAAGTCATCTTTCTCTCCGTCTCTCTTATTTGTATCTGTGTATTGCCACTGTACGTTGGGGAGCTCTTCATATAATGCTTCACATCTCAACTGAACTGATTAATCTGTATAAAAACATAAAAAGAAATCTCAAATCTTATCCGTCCATGTTGGAACAATGAAGCAGTGCTTCACAAAGAAGTTTAAAAAATATAATCTGGTAGAAGTTGTTAATGTATCAAATATGTTATGATGCCCATGTATTAATATACTGCTGCAAAGTACAAAAAAATGAAAGAGCTACGTTTTGCTAGTATTTTCCGATAACCACTACATTATCCTACATTTAAAAAACAATTATATTATGGTTCATCACAGCTGATCTTAAAGGGCCAGTGTGGAGGATATAGAGGGATCCTTTGCCAGAATATAGAATATAATGGAATATGATATTCATAATTATGTTTGTATTAATGACCTGAAACTAATCATTTCTGTGTTTTCATTAGAATGAGCCCTCCATACAGATATATAGTGAGTGAGTCCTATTCCATGGATCCCTAGTGCTCACCATGCTCCTATAGTGCTCACAGGGTATTCAGTTGGTTGCAGTCTGAAACATCACCGCTAGATGTCACTTAATCCTACACACTGGTCCATTAACAAAAGTAATGTTTAACCAACAGACAAAAGCAGACAGAAAGGCAAAGATGGAAAAGTCTCAAATCATTAGCTTAAGGGCTACTACTGCGCTTTATATCTTGTTTGTGAAACATGAGACACAGCATGTGCAATTAGGTGCAGGCGAGGTCCAGTTACATAAATAGAAAATGAAAGATATAACATCAGCCTGGGCCTATAACTGTCATAAAGACAGTGACTGAATGTCATATTATTCACTTTTGCAACAAAAATTCACCCGTCAGGCCAATTCAAGTACTCAAAATCTACTCAAAATGTATAAATGTTATCCTCCAAACATGCTGAGAGTGTTTCATTTTCAAAAGGACAGATTACAGAAATGAGATGCATCATTTCCCAACTTTCCCATGGCTTTAATTGAATAGTTCTTCCTTGTGGATAGCAGTTTTTAAATTTCAATTGCAATTTCAATTGCTTTTTCTTGTTTCCATTTAATTGTCATAAATAAAGCTAAAAACAGCTAGCATAGCTGAGCTTAGATATTTAACTAGTTATTTTTTAGCTAGTGGATGTCATGCTAGTTCCAAAAATCTAACACAGAAATCTAGCACAGAATCTAATAGAAAACTGGATACATTCAGCCACTGCTGTAAGTCAATCTATTGATTATTAACATATCAATCTACAAAACGTTCACAGCTTCAGAGCCTTCAACACTATTTAATAAAAAAAAACCCAGGTGTTCCATTTTATGATATGCATCTGACAAAAGCTGCAAATCCTCACATGAGCAGCCATAAGTGAGCTTCATCCAGTTATATTATGTTGATGAAATAATCCCATACCATAACTGAATATGTGCCTTAAGTGCCACCTACAACAAGTAGCATGATGCCTGCCAGAAACTACTACAACAAACATTTTTATTACACCCACACACACACAACTATGACCACAATGATACAAAATGTGTTATCAAACACACAACCCTGCTAATCTTAGCTGACCTAAGCACCGGTATCAAGGTAATGCCAGTGACAAACCCAAGACATAAAGGATGCTCTAAAAAGCAGGGACTAGTATGAAAAGTCTAACTTCAGTTAGCCTGTATTTCATAAAACCAAGTTTCATAAAGCCGAGAAAGAGGAGACCACAGCGAGTGCAGCCAAGCATAAATACATATAACCCTTTTTTCACAGTCAACAGCAGAGTATCACCGAGGCAGACAATCCATACACAGATTAAACACAACAGGTGAAGCCAATTAAAACTTACCCCAGCTGGTGGATGATCTGGCTAACTTGGAATCCCGTGCTAGGCTCTTCCTCTTCCCTCATGGACTACGACGCGCGGGGGGGGGTCCGATTTCTTTGGTTTAAAAAAGTCTTTCTCCAAAATGTGTCTTTATTTTCCTGTATTTAATGGCACTTTGTTGCTATCTTCATCCTTTCATCCTTTCGTAGACGGCTTGAATGTCGCGATGTTCATTGTGACGACTTAAGGGTGCTGTCCGGGCGGTGCAGCTAAGTTAAGGTAGATTCAACATTTGTAACCTATGGTGACGGATAATATCGCTAAACTTAATCTTAACCATTATCTACAATTTGTAAATCCCTGACTATTCTGTAGGGTACCGAAACTGAACAAACTTAAAGAAATAAGTTACACCTGTGCAGGTTGGGCGGAGGAACAGTGCCTACTGGTGGGCAGACAGGAAATGACCTTTTTCTTTTGACCTTTTTCTTTTAACCTTTAACCTGTAACCCTTTTCACAGTGGACACGGGAGTCTAACTAATAATAATGGTTGCAAAATAATGGTGGTTCAGTTTACGAAACAAAAAAGTAAAAAAAAAAAAAAAAAAAACGATAAGTTCAAAACCGTAAAATGAGTTAAAATGTCACATGACAAAGAAAAGTATCAACTTTTCTCTTTTGAGAGTGCGAAATGTGCAAATATAAACACTTTTCACCATTATTTGCTTAAAAACTGACTTAAATGAATGAATAGTCAAATTAGTAAGGGAACCATGTTCTTTGAGATACACTGAGTTCAGGCTTTCAACAGTTTCTGAATTGCTGTATACTCATAATGTTTTGAGTCAATGGTGGAAACATTTTGCAACAGCTTTGGGGTGCGTTTGTTCACGTTATAGTACCTTAGATGACAAGCAATACACATTGGTGAAAAGTCAATGGAGCAATAAAGTGTATAAACAATACATAGTTCCTAACACCCATGAATGCACCATGGAGTACAATTTGCACTATAAAACATACTGCACTGAACCTTTGCTTTCAGGACTTTAACTCAGACTTCAATTTTTATTCAAAAACTATTGAAAACACATGAGTTAGCCACACTGTTGTACTGGGTATCTTGATCCTTCATTACAATGAATGTGAGCGCTGTATTTTCTGTTTTGAGTTAGTCTCACATACTCCATCCTGTAGCAGCTGCAGCTGTAAATACTCACAAAAGCATTAAATGCGTATTAATCCTCAGTTGAAAAAGTCCCCATACAGGCAGTTTATACTCCTGTTTTAGTATAATTTGCTTAAAACTACAGTGCCCAGTTCTTTTAGGAAATTACTGATGCCTTTTTAAAAAATGAAACTATATATCTATGACCCACTTTTAAAGATTTATCTGTTCAAAAGAAAGAAATGAGCTTGGGCTGCATCCCACAGACAGACTGGGGAACTTGTGAAGCAATGAAAGATGTACTTGTTGGAAGGCATTGTTGGTTTGGTCTTTTCATTGGATTTGTTGACAGTTCCAAAAATAATAAAAATTTGCTTGCCTTATATTTTAACAGAAATGATCTGGCAAACTAAACATTATCAATCAACCCATGCTGCCATACAATAGAGCAGTCTAATAGAAGAGAGCATCAGCTCATATTTTGGGCAGAGACCAGTTTCTTGAACATAACATTATTATCCACAAGGGGATGCTAACCACACTTATTTCACAGAAAATGTTCTTGTTTATAACCAAAGCCCAAAAAAGAATGAAGACAATTCATTTGAAAAATGCTTGACTAATTAAACAGTAATGAAAGGTCCATATTATTATACCCTTCATTAGGGAGATTCCATTCTTATCCTATGTCTGCCTTGATGACAGATTTGATCTTTGCAAGCATATCATGGATGATATGGGTCTTCCACAAACGTGGAGAGATGTTGTTCCATTCTTAACAGATGATTTATTTTAGCTGATCTTGGCTGGGAAGGATTCATTGCTCTACCTTCCACCTTAAAATAATCCAAAAGGTGTTATATTGTTCTATTGCTTGACTTTTCTTGTGATTTTTGCAGTGCACTTGGGATCAAGCCACTTGAGACTGGTCTCTTTACATTCAGTCTCTGGGTATTCAAGCTTGCAATCATAGTGCCATCTAGAGATGTCATCTCTCCTTCACCTTTTGCAGCCTCATATCAGCACACTCCCACCTCCGTGTTTCACAGTTGGTGTTATGCAGTCACTCTGGCTGTCCTGACCAGGTCCACACCCAACATGCTGGATCCCATCTGATCCAAACAAATTTATTTTGGTTTCATCTGACCAAAGAATGTGCTGCCAACATTCGTCGGGCTTCTTTTCATGTTCTTTGGCAAAGTGTAATCTTGCAGTTTTATAGCGTTTTCAGAGCGATGGTTTTCTTCTTGGACATCATCCGTAGAGGCTGACTTCATGCAATGTCCTTCGCACTGTCTGATCAGTCACAGAAACACCAATCTCAGTAGATAATCTTTGTGCCAAGTCAGAGGCACTTACCCATCTGTTTGCCAATGCAATTTTTTGTAAACAGTGAATTGTGCATGTTGTCGTTCTTTGAGACGCCTTCTGTTATTGGTAGTATAGCCCTTCTTATGCTTCCTAACCAATGTGGTTGAGAAAGCTGTGTTGTTAACAGGTCCTTTTACAACCTTGCTCATGCAATTAACCTCAATTGGAAATCACAGCTGTACTCACTTTTGTTGCATTGCTGTTGTACTTTGGGGCCTGTACTTTCAACATCTAACCTGTTTGTTTAATTATATATAAGATCAAATATCCAACACTTCAACTTGAAAATGACACAGTTGTTGTAAGATGACACAGTTTTGAATAATTGACCATTTTGTGAAGAGTATACTCAGTTTTGTTGTATTCTGTGGATAAGAACCTTTTGGTAATCTAGGGCTTGCTGTCTTGTCCTGCCTTTGGGCCATGTTTCAGACTTCTCTTGCCCTTGGATTAGCATGGATATTTTTGTGTCAAATTATGGCCTTAAACCTAATACCAATGCACAATACTCTAATAGGCATCACTTATACTAACATTAGTCATACAGTTTCATTGACTTACAACCTCTCTTTGGTCTTTGGCATGACTCAGTCTCTACTTGGCGTGCATTTAGAAAAGAGCTTAACTAAAACAAAAAACTGGAATACATTCCCATTGCATTGTGTTGCAGGAGGAACACCATTTGCATTGCTGAAATCACCCACTCGGTGGCAGTATAGACCAAAAGAAACCACTGACAATGAAGCAGTTCAAATTTCACCTAGCAACAGGGCTGCTGCTTGTTCATTCACACACCTACATGGTTACACGTGATGCCTTTCTACTTTCACATGTGCAAACAATCCATCACAAGTGCATACAGGCACACTAGCTCAGGTACAATTACATACATGTATAGGCTGATGTTTACTACATAAACCTTATTCATCTGCAAACACTAACATGTAGAGACAGATAAATAAAGTATAGGCCTTTGAATATATAAACAATAAACAATCTAATGTAAACAAGTGAAAATCATTAGAAACTAACAGAGTAGGCAGCAGTGTTAAGAAGAAACTGTCTCCGTGTGACATCAGGGCTCTGTCATACAGCCCAATGCTACTGTCAGCCCACATAAAGCCACTTTCACTGTGAATGGAAATGCTTTGATTTGGCTTTCAGGCCACGGTCAGAGTCAATGCAACAGGCTCTAATAGTAGAATTACTCCCACCACTTTTACCCCTTCATCCTCCTCTTTCGTCCATTCACCCTCACCCCACATCCTTTTTTTTCTCCTCCTTTCCCTCTTGTATTCTGCAATTCTCCTTCCCTCTCCCCATTTCAAATAAACACACTGACCCTGTTTATTTGTCCCATTTGAGAAAACAGTCCAGAGATCCTGGCGCTGTGTAAGAGATCAAAAAGGCAATGCAAAAATCAATTGGCTCTGCAAGTCTCAAGACTGCCATGCAGTAAATTGGCTCTGAATGACAGCACTATGCGGATCGTCTTTTTTTTTTTTTTTTTTTTTATATAGTTCCTCTAAAAAAAATGAAAACAAACTTTGGTGAATTTGGAGTGCACAACTGCTGTCTTCCTCTCTCTAAAGGGACTTTTGACTGAAAGCATGTGATTGGTTTTGTGGTATTGTGATTCCCAAGTGGTCAAACTTACAGAAACCAAGTGTCTGTGGTTTTTGATAATGGTTACAGGAAAGAGTAATAGTTGTGTTAAACTGACTCCATTTTCTGGACAAATCCATGCAAACATATTTTCATGTATTTGGCTCTTTAGAGAGCTGAACTTCATCATGATAGTCAAATGTGTCATGACTCTGAAAAGCCATACCCGCTGTAGGAAACAGACTAATTACTCCCAATCAATTAAGAGACCTAGTTTTCCAGTCTGCATGTGTGCTGGCGGGTGACAGACATATAAACCATAGAGGCCAACTTCCCCCATACTTCCTAGGCTCTTTAATTAACTCTTTGATCTGAGTGCTACGTAGTGAGCTCAGGCCAGAGGCAGCTTGAAGGGCCAAGGAGAGAATGGATAGCATTTCATATATAGCACACCGCAGCAGGAGGAGAGGAAAATGCTGACATACTTCAAAATGAAAGTTATATCCTTGTTTACTTTTGATACTACTTTGGTAAATCCCTTTTTTACATAGTTTGCTGTATATAATATTTAAGGTTAACTCTACGATGTGGACATGATAGATAATGCAACTCAAAATCTCCCTGGTGGTTGCATCTAAAGTCTAAATTTGTGTGCCATGTAATAAAATGACATGACACTGACTGGGTTACTCAGATGCTGTGTGTTAAGGACTCAACCTTCAGTGGAGTGTATTGGGATTCGAGGAGGTTGAAGTGAAGGGGCAGCAGATCTGGCAAGTTTTAAAAGGAGCAATAAGCTCACTTTGTTGGTTGGAATTTGCAGCACCATGGAACGACTTAATAACAATGCGTGAAGCAATGAAAATTACACAGCTCCTGCTCGAAAGGAAAAATTAATTGCTCTCAGGTTGCACTCTAGAGAAGTTTGTTCATTCAAGCACATGCGTGCACACACACACTCATGGGTAGGAAAGCACTTTTACACCCCCAACCCACCAACACACACACATATTCACACACCACACCACAGATGCACGTGGAACCTTGGCTGTGAGCAGAACCAGGCCTTTGGACTCGGTGGATGTGCAACCATGTGTGTGTGTGTGTGTATATATGTGTGTGTGAACCTGAAGTTCTCCTGTGCTGTGCAGT
Organism: Seriola lalandi dorsalis; assembly: GCF_002814215.2. Classification (NCBI taxonomy): domain Eukaryota; kingdom Metazoa; phylum Chordata; class Actinopteri; order Carangiformes; family Carangidae; genus Seriola; species Seriola lalandi. The sequence goes on along the minus strand of NW_019524951.1, from coordinate 225,066 downwards.
GGAGAGAAGAATAGGGCCTGGGCCACATTCCAGCCCTGCCTCCCTGGGCGAGAGACAGTATTCAGCATTCCTCTGCCTGCCTATCAGGCCAGGTGCATTCCAGAACAAACACACACACACACACACACACACACACACACACACACACACACACACACACACACACACACACACACACACACACACACACACACACAGACACACATACAGACACACATGGACACATTTAGACAAACATCACAGAGTTCAGCATTATTACACATTATGCTCAATCACAAATACAGCAAGTGTAGGCATGTACATGTGTGCATATGAGCACTTACAGGTGATCACACAGTATAACTATGTGTATATGTTGACATTTAAAAAAAGAAAAAAGCAACATGACAACCAAATGTGAACAAACATCACCTCATTAACATTCTGCTAAACACACCCACCCACATAAATCCGTGCACAATGCAGATATAGTACATACTTAACATATTCTCTGCACATACATGTGTTACCTCGCTTACATGAATACACGTAGGCTTGAATCAAGACAAACTAGCATTGTCTGTGCAGTGCTGCCGTCGTGCGCTGCATTATATGAAAAGATGTTCTCTGCCTCTTTAATTCTTGTATGATTCAGTCATTTTTAATGCATGGATTTTTCTGTTTGGAGGAGGCTGAGCTATTTAAAGAGCAGGGGTTGAATACACTGTGAATGTACAGCCAGCCTCTTTTTGAAGTTCATACGGTGCTGCGATGCACTGTGAGTCACACATGACAGTGCAGACGGGGGTGGAGTGTGTGTGTGTGTGTGCGTGTGTGTGTGTGTGTGTGTATATGTGTGTCCCCATTCGGGTTTTTCCTTTCATTTATCAGAAGATTTGCTTATAGGTTCTTTTCTCTCTAGACTTTACAAGAATAAAACAGAAAACACCAGGTAGTTTTCACGAGAACAAACGCACCACAGATAGGAAGACCGTGACAAAAGCCACCTCTTCTCAAGGGTGATGTGGGCAAGTTAAGGGGATAAAAGGGGTTGCTGGGAGACAAATGCGGGAAAATGGGATGGATAGATGGATGGATTGATGAGAGAGAGGATTGCACCTCATGTTGATGTTTGCCTCATGCAAAGTCAGCTTCATCTGCAAGCTGGATCAAATGTAAAGGCACAACAACCCCAGAACAAAAGCTCCATTCAGTGTTAACACGCTGCTTCCCTTCCACACTATTCCACCATCAGACAGAGAAGAAGGTTGTGTGTTACATGCTATTTCACAGGCACGGGACTCCATGCTTGACAAGCTCTGAATCAGACCATTACTCTTTGGTGTTCCTCCCTCACCGTTATGCTTACTTCCCCTATTCTTGCATTCCCCATTGCTATCGTTATCCTCTTTCTCCTTCCTTGTCTCCCATCCCTCACCTCCCTCCCTTTCTTCCCCTTTACATCCTCGTTCATGTCTGCTGGTAGCACAAGCCAATTCCCGCCCTTCGCCTACTCATCTCCCCCTCCACCCCCCCACCC
>NW_019524951.1:194286-223527 GCF_002814215.2 Seriola lalandi dorsalis | reverse complement strand
CCCACCCCCCTGCCCTCCGAGCCCACTTCTCATCCATTTCCATGTGGCGACTTTTCATCAGTGAAGTGCCTTCCTGGCCCGACTACCCCCACCCCACCTACTCCCTCCGCCACTCACTGAATGGATGCAGCATTAAGGAGAGAAGAAGAGAGAGAGAGAGAGAGAGAGAGGGCTGAAACCATCCTTCCTTCCTCCTACAAGCACCACCCCTTTGGCAGCCACAGAAGTGGTATGTTCCACAGCGAGGACTGCAGAAGTTGAGAGAGCACATTGTTTGTAATCTGGCATTGCAGGGGTCACTTCCTGACTCGTGTGTCCGTTCCCTGAGCCCCGCGCCGATCCCTTCTTTTCCCCCTCCTCCCTGTGTGTCCATCCATTGGCCAAGTAGCCTAGGGCTTCTGGACAAACCCTGTTCTTCCCCTTTTGTGTAGGAAAGCTTCAACATCTGAAAACAATCAAATAATCTGGGCACAATGCGTCTCTTCATGGAGGGGTGCTGGTGGTTCCCAGATGAGCGGGAGGATTAAGTGGAGGAGGCCATAGGGGAGAGAAAGAGAGGGACGGGGATGGGGTCTACACAGCTGAGGCGGAGGACGGGACGGGGGGCTTATTGTTACTTGATTTTCATTGCAAAATGTGTGTATGTGTGTGTAGGCTGTTTAGAGTGATGGGATGTTTTGGGAACAGGGAAGATATCTGAATACTCTCCTAAAGGGTAACATGAGGAGTCAGGTCTGAGTCACAGTTTTGCACTCATTGATTCCATCTCCTTTAATGTGGAAAAGAAACATTACAGTGAAAACAACCAATTAATTGTCGTCTTTTCATCTTTGTCTCGTAGAAGAAAAAAAACCCATTAATGTCTTTTAATAACCACTAAATGTCTTTGGTGTGTTACTTAAAGGAATAGTTAGACATATTGGAAAATACACTTATTTGCTTTCTTGTTGAGAGTTAAATGAGAAGTTCCGAACTACTCTCATGTTTGTATGGTATATATGAAGTCACCCAGGGCAGCCTGTTAACTGAGCTTAACACAGACACTGGAAACTAAAAGCTAGCTTGGCCCTGTCAAAAGATAACAAAATCCACCAATCAGCACCTTTGTTTAATCTGCACAAAAACTTTAGTGTATAAACATCACAATGTGGTTTTATGGGGGGTTATGTCCTGCACAATTTTTTGTCCGGGCTAGCTGTTTCCCCCTGTTTCCACTCTTTGTGCTAAGCTAGCTAGCTAACTGGCTGTTGGTGGTTGCTTCGTGTATGCCATAAAGTCAAGACAGTAGTACTAATCTTCTCATTTAAGTTTCAGCAAGAAAAAAAAAAATGTTTAAGTTCATTGCAATAAAAACAAACACGAGATTGCGATAATAGAAAGGATCTGTTTCTTTCCTCTCCTGTCTTCTATATGTAAATGTACACAAACGCTTGCACATGCATGCGGGTGCCCATACACGCACACACATTCACTGAAACTTTTTCTTCACTGTGTCTCTCATACTGTTCCTTCTCATCCCCATGAGAATGGTAAATAGTCATCTGTAACTTCCCCTCCAACATATTCATTAATCCCTTCTATCCTGTGGGGCTGGATGATGATTACAGGGAAGCCAACTGAAGCCGCCCAAATAAACACCCCTCAGGCACCAACAAAGGCCTGTCCACCTCACCCTAAACACAGCTTCCCCAGCTAGATCAGGTTTCAATCAAGCCCACGCACAACACACAAACAATACGAAGAAACAGAGTCTCGAGCACTGAAAAACCTAACTGCGACTGAAACCAATTTGGTTTCCCATTTTTGCAGTTGAGACGTCAGAGATCTTAAACGCTAACTGCAATCAAGCCTACTTCTAAACATAACAGCGAATCGAAAGTAAAGTGAATGACTGTCTTAGCCTCAATACATGTAATATCTAATAAGTTAAAAGATATTCAACATACAGTATCAACAAAATCTTTATTTAAAGTACAGTACTACACATTTGATTTCTGTTAATTCTAAGCATAAGCATAGCATTTAACTTATTTCCTTGTACAACAACCTCCAGTGTGGTTTTTGGATGCTCGCATAGTTCACATTCTGGCCATTTACAGAACATAGACAATTCCAGAGATGTGCTTCTCTCAAGGGCTTTGCAGCCATATTGACCTTCCATCTGAATCAACATCCTTGTGCATGGTCACAAGACCGGCTCTTTAAGGTTGACACACTTTACTCATCTAGTTAACCACATCCATCTATCTTCTAAGACACTCTTGAAACAACATTTTGAAAAAGAAAATCCCCTCTGTCAGTATTCCGAGGACGGTTCAGCAATATAATAAATGTTTGCATCTTTAATTCCACGCTGGTCATATGCATATACACACACAGTCAGAGAGACACAGAGAGAGAGAGAGAGAGAGAGAGAGAGAGAGAGAGAGTTCACAGCACATAGTCAAACATGCCTGAAGGCCCTCACACTTCCTTCCCCTCCAGCCACTACACCTTTTCTACTCGCCACCCTGCAATTAGCGTGCCTAAAAGTTGCAGGCTTCCAAGGCCAGGCCCACACTAATCATAGGTATGCATTGTTTTGTTCAGCTGCCAGGCCTTTAAAAATCAGCACCTCTTGTTTAAGCCACACCTCTTGGTCCAGATTGCCAAAAGTCCACTGGCGTTGTCCAATGTGTCTCACAGCTAACCTGGAGAGGAACCTGTCTGGAAGCCCTACAGGTGTGTTTTTAGGAATGGAGAGAGGTAACATTTTACCGCAGTGAAAACCCCAAGTGCACACATCAACAAAAATCGCAGGAACTTTGGATAAAGTAACTAACCGAGACAAGGAAAGGAGGTACACCAAATATAAGGCAGAGGATCCTCAGATTAGATCAAGATCAGTTCAGATAACTCATCAGCCATCTCTGGTCTTTCTCAATGGATGAGGTCTCTGCAGACTGTATGGCAGCAATTACGCAGACACACAACTTCCTTTCCATAGTTGCTGTACAAAGAAAGGCCTTCACTTCTCCTCTCTTGTGACCAGAGGCTGCCTGTGCTGCTGGGAGCTGGTGATCACATCACCTGTGTTTTGAGGTCGTCATCTGATTCTAGTCATCATGGTCCATTATGAATCTTCCATACTACTGTATCTTGAATAAAAGCGGCCATGGAGAAATGTTTACTTTATCGTGAGCTACATAAATTTATCCCTCATCATGGTGAGGGACCGTCAAGTCAATGAATTTTCTATGTTGAAATATATCATACCCCATTCTGTCATGTACATATGTTTGTTTGTGAATTAAAAAATTTGCCAGTTCATCACATTCTGTTTATTATCTGCAAACAGCCACTCAAAATAAGTGTCACTGTCAGTTCCAAACCTATACAGGTCTACACTGACAAATTACGATTCATGTCAAAGTCACACGTAAGCTTTAATTTATGTATTTCCAAGTCCTAATTCAGAAATTAAAGGTCTCAAGTTCATAAATATAATAACTAGTCAAATCCAATAATAAGCTGAATAAGTTTGTAAAATGAGTGTAAGTGCTAAAATATTCACTAAAAAATTAAGAAATATGGCCGGACACAAATCACATCAAACTATGACCTGCAAATCATCTCAACCATCTTCCTGAAAGTTGATCAATGTTATATTTGTGTTGGACTCTGCTGAATGAGGTTAGTGTTGAGCTAAACGCGTCCTTTATTCTGAGGTTGCTTGTTGGCAATAAAAGAATGTTAGCTTGTTTACCATCCTAAAGAGAATTGTGATGACCCTGATTGGACCAAGCGAGGGATGCCTCTGTTAGCTAAACATCCTGTTGCCTTGTGTGTGTTGTGTGCAGCGTGTGAAAAACACAGGAAATGCACTAAGGCCATCCACATGAGAAAGAGAGAGAAAGAAGGCTGACTTCCTGAACTCTGAATACTCTAAAGGATACAAACATGCTAGTGGGAAAATTCATGGTCACTGCTTTTTTTGCTCTGTTTGAAACAAGGGACACTTTATTTGGGCTTCCAAGCTTGATCATGACAATTGTAACCCAATTCAAAAAACAAGGAAGTGAAGACAAGCGGTCACTTTTTGTAAAACTCCCCACTGAGACAGTCTTGTGTTATTTAATTACTCACTATGAGGCATTATACAAATGCAAATAGAACATATAAATTAACACACATAACATTCATATCAAATAGACATCTGTATTTTTGGTAAGAACACAATACCAAGAGACAATTCATGTTTGCTCTCTGGCAGTCAGCAGGATAGCGACACGCACTTTAGACAAAAAATCTATTCTATTCAAATACCAAAGGAAGTCAACAATATGTGTCAGGGGTACACATGTGAGGGTCCTGTATGCATTGGCTATCTACACAGAGGGATATTTTATATGGCTGCAACATAAGGCTGTGGCACAAGCTGTATGAAAGCCAGAGAAATACAAAGAAACTTCTCACACAACATGCTGTCACTATGACAACCAGGCAGAATCATTTAGCCTGATCTCTTGCCATTCCACACAGCACAGAAATCCAATAGCATTTAAGTCTTACGCAACCAGGCCACCAAATCGCTCTGCAAGGCTTTTAACACATTTGCAAATAAGATTCATAGGTACATACATAGATTTTTCTGGCAACTTCTTTGGCTGTTTCATTTTGGAGGGGGCTCCAGCTGCCCAGAGAGTGTCAGGGGGTGCAAGGTGGGGCAGCTTTAACTACATAACTGGAGCCACTTGCATGTCCTTTAGTCCTCTCTTCAACCAAAATCGCTAGTGTTAGCTCAAAACCCCCGTTTGTGGCTTTGTGGTGAGGAAGGTTAATCTCATGTCTCCTTTTTTTTTTTTTTTTTTTTTTAATTTCCCATCATAGGCTATTGGATTACTAAAACTAGCCCTCAAAATAGATTACAGCTGTTTCAGAAAATATCCTAATTTTACGAATTGCCTTTTTTTTTTTTAACCCTTTCACGTTACATTTTGGCTTAGGCGAATGATAATAATAATAATAATAATAATAATAATGCAAAGGTTCTGCGATAGAAATACTACATTGGCTTTAGCCACATAAATCATGAAGGGGATCTGATGTAATTCCACGTGCTACAGCAGTCATGCCTGTGTACATTTAAAGCATTTTCTCACAGTTTCACATCTAGACTTTAAAACGCGTTTCGGGGGCGGTCGATCACGGTAAAACTGCTTAATGAAAGAAAATAACAGAATTTGTTAATGGCAGAGTCTGTGTGTCAGCCCAAGTCCTTCCTCCAGATTATTTTCTACTTTGCGTGCTATCACACAGACGCTTCCCTCTTGTATCAATGCGTGATTGAAGGGAAACTTCTTTTGGGAAGTGCGGGGACTACTTTAGTTCAACTTTGGAAAGAGAATCACTCAGAATTTACCGCATAGAGTCACGAGGGATCGCCTTTAGGTATAACATACGTTACTCCTTAACAGGATACAATAAATTGTGTGCTGTTTGACGGTATTTTATCGCAAGAGTGTTATGTTTTTACTACGTCGCGGAAGGATCTAATTTTCTCAAGCGAGGGTCGACACATCCGCCCAGTTTTCCGATGTTTCATTCCCCCCGAGTTGAAAATGGAGTTCGATTAAAGCAGATGTCCACCAACTTCTCAAGGAAATTTCAAGTCTAGATGCTTTTACTTAACGCGTCACTATTAATATAGAAAACAGTTGAACCTTTTTTTTGGCTTTGGATGCCTTTACTGCAAATTACTCGGACACGTTGACGGAGCAACGCTGCACAGCGCTTTTTCAAGTGTTGTCCTGGACCTGAAGTTGGCGAATGGATGCTCGAAAGCCAGCCATAAATAACCTGCCAAACGTTACAGTCTACAACAATTTCTGCTTTTTTTGAGGATCTATACGCATTTTTGCAAAGCGGGGATCTGTGTTTGTTGAAGAGGATGATGCCGATGGCCCATTTGTTGTGGTCGGATTTTACTTCCAGGGAGGATAAAATGAATCAACGGTTGTCATTCTTCCTCGCGATTTAACGTTAGTTCCAGCCAGCAAAGCTAACGTTAAGCTAGCTTCACTTGGGTTTTCACAGGGACGCTTAGTTAGGCATGCCCCATTGTACATCGTTTACTTACTATCCAAAATAGGGGTGATTTCTATATGTGAAGGAAAATGGTGATATTTGTGGTATTTTATCCCGCCGTCACTGCGTCGTCGATGCTATTGCTAGGATTTGGATCCCCGTGAGGAAAAAAATGAGTGAAGATTCAACAAATCCAAACAACGAGTGAGTATCGTTTATACATTTTCTCCATTTCCATATACAACATGCAGCTGCAATAATAACTACTTGCATATCTTTTGATATTAACAAACGCTTTACTCGGTTAAGCAATGCACTACCACAGTTTCCAATGACATTTCTAACCGAGCAACGCTGGTATTTCATCCCCTTACTTTACCAATATCAACAATAAGAAACACAGGCTGCTAATCTTTTTGTTTGGACATCTTTGTGGGCTAATAGAAAGGTACTCTATGGATTACATTGAGATTAAGAATAACACTGTCTGACAAGCAATGGCATAGGCCCATAGTAAAAATTCCATCTCATTCTTAATAATGTTGGTCTTATAATACAGCTAACTAACATGTATGCTGTGAGAATTCATAGTAACCCACTGTCTCTTAGGTATATTAATGGTTGCCTATATTTGATTCAATTATATATGATTCAAAAAAAATCATATGCCAAGGATATGTATTATTACTGTATAGATATTTCATTATTTATGAGGGGATCACTCGTTGTAGACACATACACACCAATAATGCAGTCAAAATGTAAATTTGCATACATGTCAGTTCAGCACATCATGATCAGATAGCGTTATATTGACAACCTAGATCTGTGTGTAACTGTTGTCCGCCATGATTTCCGAACATATTCATCGATTAAAATCGTGCATCTCATGTTTGTATCTCAGTCCAGCCTTTCTTTAATGAAAACCCCTCGAGCTGATTGCGGCAATGTCAGCGTTGAAAAGCTGAAGATGCCATTTTTTTTCTCAATCACACTCATTTACATATCACAATCTCCATTCATAAAAACGCTTTAAAAAGGCGTCATATTCACGCCCAAATCCCCACAACCCTCGGATGTCGATGTTAATTTGTACACGATGTGTTTTTGTGCACGTCGCACCCATTTCCAGTCGCGTTTTGGTATTGTTTTAATGGGCTGATCCCTTGTGTGCGCTTGTTGACAGTCAGTGAGAAATATCTGCTTCGGGAGGTGCTGCGGTCACATGATCCCCTCCATTCATAAAGTACCTGCCTGCCCATTCACAGCAGTGTACACTGTTTCGCATTGCACCGACGATCACACAATGGCTCACATTTCCTGCATTTTCTGCACAAAGCGTCATATATAAACACCAGCGCTTGTCTATCAGTCGTTTATTTGACATAAGAGCCGCACATGTTTTATTTAACCGACGTTTCTTCACTATCTCCGAGGATTTTCTTTGATAATGTATTTGTCACAGAGGAAGTCATATGCCCTTTCAGCCATTTACAGTGTCATGGTTTAATGTTCGAAACACACCCACATGTTTTTCCCCATTCCATTTATCTGGCCTTTATGTGGTTGATTGATTTAATGCATGGAGGCTTTGTCCTTGAACTACACTTCTGTTTTTTTTTTTTTTATGTAACATATGTCATGGAGCTCTTTTTCCTCATATTAAGCCACACCACACAGATAACAATAAAACCACTCACCATCTGTTGATGACATAATGTTTTAGGGAAATTCATCTGGGCTGATTTTTGTTATTAATCATGATTTATACTAAATTGTTTAATGGTTGATGTTAGTAGTAAGGGTGAAACGTAATTTTGTCCCTGTGTTAACCTTTAGTCAGAGAAATTACAGTGAAATTAAACCATTCCTAAATTTGATGCGACTCCCCTTGATAACCTTAGGGATTCCCTGAAGCCCCCAGGCCCCACTATGGGAACTACTGCTATAGGCTACAGATCATCTGTGGTGTGCAAGCTATAGTGTATGCTGGGTTTGTTCCACACTGCATGATGGTAGCAGCTAAGATGGCGAAGTGATCCAAACATTGTTGCTATGATTCCACCACCTTCCTGGCTGTTGTATGATTCATAGTAATGGAGTGAACAGAATACAGAGCGTCGCCAGAGCCATTTATTTAGTCTTGCATAGTCTTCTTAATATGCTGTTTCTAATGAGACAGCTGTTCACAAAACAATCTGTTATTTTGTGTCTTGTGAAATTTTTTTTCCTAAAGTCTTGGATAATGATCAAGATGTTTTTCACAATTGTGTGTTCCCTTTTACATTGTGACACTGAGCTCTCTTCCTCTGAACTTAGATCTTTGATGAGTTACTTGTTAAATCCTAAGAAGATTTTTTATAGGTGGAACTTTTTTGTGTAAACCCAGGTTATCTTTTGACAGTATGCTTCCATGTATAAGCGTAATCGAGCGAAAATGTGCCTGTCCGCCTGTAGCTTGCACTGTGAACATTTTAATTTGAAAATCACGAAATGTGTGAAGAGATGGTCCTGAAGTGGTTGTGTCTGAATGATGGGTGGTAAGCCGAGCTGGTGTACACACAGCACACCCTTTGCTGAGAACATGTTTCTTGGCCTTGATGAAAGTATGTTCACAAGGCTGAAATGACAAGAAGGTACATAAAGCCTTGTCAGATTTTGGTCTGCATCTGCTCTTGGATGTGTGTTGGTGTGGAGAGTGTGGTGTGATGTAAGGCTAATGACAAGGATTATGGTCATGCTGGGAGAAGTGAGAGATTTATGAAAGTATGTGAAAGCAGTTTCTCTCTGAATGTCACATTTATCTAAAATATTTCTCTCAGCCAGTGCAGTAGCCTGTTGAGGTGCACTGTTTGTTCTAGATACTCTTTTTACATGGTCACTGTATAAATGAGAGCAGTGTGTTTTTTACACATTGCATCTTCTTCTTTGCTTTTTTGTGTGACAACGCACTGCTAAAATGGCATGTTTCCAGTTGCAGAGCTAGATCTTTCTTTTTTTTTAAAAACATTAAATAGGCTCCTTTTGTACAACCTCCCTCAATTTTTTCTTTAAGAAATCAAAAAGCCGATAATGTATATTTAAGTCTGTGTGTGCCTAAAGAGTGATTTTGCTTAGATTATTTGGACCTTCATCTGTTTTTATCAGTGAAGGTCAGTTGCCTCTATACTCCACTGAACATGCACAGGGTACGGCCTCATTGTTTTAGATTCCTGCAGTTCTGTGGTATTCTCTGTTGCCAGTCAGGTGATCCTCAGTGATTCCTCTCTCTCTGTGTCCTCTTCCTATCTGAGTGATTGATTTGACAGCTCAGCGTTTTATCTGCCAATGTGGGTGTCGTGATCTTATCACCTGAGGGCTGTTTCGCACTCCCATTCCTGTTGCTGAGCTTTCCAAACACATTCCTCCCAAACAGCCCCCATCATGTCCTGAAACGACAAAGGGAGACAGCTACTTCAGCTGTTAGGGCTAGTGCTTTATGGCCTGGTTAATTGCCTATATCCTGTGGCCCTTATGTTAAGCTAAATAATTTCCTGGACTTTTTTATAGATGGTGTTATTTGGGGTTATTGCCAGTTGTTGGCTATGACCTCGATGAGCACTAGCTGGCCAAGTGTAAGCTATAGACACATCTTACCTTTGACAAAGTCTGCTGAGCTGAACACATCCTCGGTTTTGCTTCTGTATTCTTTTAGGGAAGTGTTGCTTGTGACTACAGTGGTTTACAGAGGCTAGTAAAATGTGTTATTTGACAATATACTTAAGAGCATGTGTAACAGTATTTTACTTTACTGGTTGCTAGGCATGTTAACACATTTTATTAGCTTTAGGTGTAGATTCAAGATAATCATACTGTATATTGTAGAAATCAAGGTGTCTTTACATTAAGTTTCTTTGCCTAAGGTGAAAAGTTGCACAATCCTAAAAGTTATTTTTCATATAGAATATTTGTATGAAAATGGCCCAGTGTCTACAGATTGTATTAGAAGCTGTCATATTGTTTGTCTGATTAATGACAATGATCCTCTGTATAACCAGAGGGCTTGGACTGTCTGTAACTGAGACAAGCCAACAAACTGAACAGGCCTTGTATAGTGGTGGACTGTTCCATTCCCATGGCCAGATTTGGGTCTGGATTCTGTGTATTTTAAACCCAAGCCACTTCCCTCTTATAATTTTCATTTCCTCTTCAAGTATTTTAGGAGCATGCATAAACTGGCGTAAATGTCAGCAGTGTATTTAGAGCATATTTTAAACCAGTTTTCTTATTTTCAAGACAAAGACTCGGTGTGGATCTATGCTGTGTACGTCAGCTCTTAAGCCTACACTAAAAAAACTAGCAGATTTTTTTTTTTTGCGTCCCCATCACAACATCCAGATAGCAGGGCTTGTCTTTATTTCTTTGTCAAGGAGGGCTTCTGATGTTCACAGACCATATCTCATTGCCTCTAAGAAGTGCTTTTAGCACTAAGTGTCTGAATTATGGATATTGTTTTCAGTTGTGCTGCATGCGGGAGCATGAAGGCTGGGCCTTGTTGTGAGCTCTTTGCTGCAGCTGGGCTGAGATGGTTCTTTCCTGCAAGGCCACAGACATAAAAGGGCACAGATGTAAATCCTAAACCTTGTGTCTTTGATTGAGTTTCCAAACGCTTTGAAAACAGGAAGGGGTTTCTGTGTGTGTGTCTGTGCACACACTTGTGTGTTTATTTTTCTGGGAACATTTGGCATGTGTATGTGTTTCTGGGAGAGATAGGCTGCATCCTGGTTGAGTGAATTTAAGCAAACATAGCTTGTATCGTCAAATAAATGAATTAATGAGTCAAGTTTGCAAATAGGATTAAAATTGGAGGCCTGTAAGAATGTGTATTTTTATCTTCTCAGTAAACTTTTGATCAGATTTTGTCCTGTCTGGCTATATTTAGAACTTGGAACAGACTTTTATTGGTTGGTAAAAGCGTTTCTTGATTCCACTAATTCCTAGAGGCCGAGGTTCAATGGAAAGCTACTTGAATGTGAATCTAATTGATTTTCAAGATGGTCTAAACGTTGGTTTCTAATGTTTATGGTAATGGTGATGATGATAATGTTATGGTATTCCCAACAACAGGGCATGCTGTGATGGTTTACAACCTCTCATTGCAGTTTCTCTTAACATCCCATGGGCCTTCATCATGGTTTGGTGGTTTATCTTTCCCAAGTTGCTCCTGAGATGTATTGATAGTTTCTCCCACAGCTAGACAGCTGCCTTGTCCCCTCAGCTTCCCGTCTCCCCCTCCTTTTCAGAGTAACTACGAGTAGAGTCTTGGGTCCCTGGGGACTACTCTAACATCAAAGCAGACCAGAGACACCGCAGCAGTCGAAATTTGTGGTTCCTCTTTTTTTTTTTCTTTTTTTTTGTAATGGCAAGCGCAAGGTTTTAATTTTCTAAATGCTTGTGGTTCAAATTAAGATCATCTCAATATGTGGCTTTGATTGATGTTTGAGAATAGTTTTTTGGCATTTGATACACATATGGGATTCTTTTGATTTATAGTGCCACAGCGCAGCGGCACCTAGAATATTGTTGTTGGGGTTGTAGGCCCAATCCTGTAATAGAGGGGTTGGTTAGAAAATCAATGTTAGAAATCCTGTCTGAGTGAGCAGTTTTGACATTCAGTTACTGATTTAGGTCTATCTTTGATTTGCGCTACAGGCTAATTTGACCCACTAACTGCTATCTGTGACGGATGCTACCAGAAGTGACTATGATCAGTTAATTTGTCATCATATTAGATGGTATTTCTGTGAAAGGATGGTGGTAAATTTGAAGTGTAGTTTCGCTGTGTGGTGCAGCAGCAGAGTAGGCTTGTTCTGTTTTTTTTTTTTTTCCTGAGTCAGTTGGTAGCTAAGCTGAATGTTCTTGTGAGGACGATGACTCACCAGCAGCCTGAGGTGCTGAGAGGAGATAGGGCAAATTTCTCTTTCACTTCTGTTTCTATAGCCAGCGTATTAGTTTTCACTGCAGCTAATCTAGCAGGCTTGTGATGCTGGCTTGGTGTTTCTTTAGGCATTGTCCCATTATTGATTCTCTTTTTATTAATGGCTAACAGACAGCCCCTTCAAAAGTGTCTTGTTCTGAAGCTATGTCATGATTTGCACTGCATCCATGTTAGGTCATATTGGTGTTTGTTTTGGGTTTGTCTTTGCCCTTGAGTTTGCCACTGGTTATTTAGGGGATTTGAACCGTGGCTAATTGGCTAGCTAGTTTGCACCGTTCAGATTAGATGCACTGCTGGAATCGACGGTCGAGTCCCAGATTGCATGTTATTTATTTCTTCAATGAGGCGTGATCACAGGGAAGGAAACTGCACCACTTTATCCTCTTAGCTCCAGGTTACCCTTTGTTAGCCTAGATTTTGGTTGAAAGTGGAATATTTTGGTGGATTACATTTTTATGAATACTGTAGTATGAATACTTTTCTGCTTCATCATATCTACAAGCCTTGGAGTCATGTTGATCTTTAGGCAGGTTGATCTACATTCAATACACCAAAAGTTATTTACTTTAGGTCAGGCTAAAGCAGTTAAGGAAATGTAAAAGTATCATATTTTATCTATGAGAACAGGTGTTGAATAGCGAGTGAGGAAGAAAAGCGAATGAGTCGCATCCAGAGTAGCTTTTCACACCATTTTCCATTCCCCCTTCTGCTTTCCTAGTGATTGCTTTCCTTTCGGAGGATAATCTATAGAATCGGATTGGGATAAGTAGCTTGTGTTTATTTTCCCAATGATATTTTAATGATTCCTGCCCCCCCACCCCCAAAAAAAAAAAAAAGGTCCTGCAAGCCAAAGTGGTCTAGTGGAGCTTGACCGAGCTTGACAGCCTTCCTCCGGTTTTGATACAGGGGAGAGATGGGGAGGAAAAAGGGCGATTGGAAAAAAAAGAGGTAGGGGGGACTTTTCTCCCCTTTTCTGATGCTAATGAAAGGAGGAATGGTTTTCCAGCTTTTAGCTTGCAGAGTGTGTCTCCCCTGCAGCATGCTCCGCTGCCTGGACATTGTGGGAGGACAAAACTCCAGGCCCGGGATCCAATAACGTGAAATTTCAGCAGAGAAGTGGCCATTGTGTAGAGAGAGGCAGCCGGGGAGGGGTTGGGTAAAGGGGGGAGACGGAGCGGAGGAAAGGGAGGGTGACTTGGCGAGCACCCAGGGCTCAGGCCACATCCTTTCTCTCTCTCCTCTTCTCCTGTACTCCTCCTCTACCTTCTCCTCCTTCCCTTCTTCTCCCCCTCCTGTCTTTCTTTCAGCCCCCCCCCCCCAATACCCCTGTCCTGCCTACCACTCCACTCCTCTTCAGGGTGGGAAGCCCAAGGCTGAGACAGGAGCAAATCATGATGGCATGCTGGAGCCCAATGAGCCATGGGCCGGAGCAGCAGACAAACGGCCACTTTGTCCACTTAGGAAATGGTTGTCCCAGGATCCCCCTTCTCCACCACACACTGGAGCAGCCAGCTTCGAGCCCCAGGCCTGCCTGGTCTGCACGTGCTCCCCCATCACGCCTTCTCTTCTTAGAATTTATTTCAAGTGGAAGCTAGATTCAAATTCAAATAATCAAAAAAGTGTTTTGTTTGCTCCTCACTTAAAACGAACTTTGAAATAGTACGATACTGTTAATTCTGTTATTGCTTATATCATTTTATATAGGTGCCATAAAAGCCTATGTACATCCTTTTTTGTGAATAAAAAAGGCCATATTCAAATGCGGGTGGGAGCTGTTGACTGTCACCTTGGTCTCCACCCTGTTCCCATCCACAGCCACCTCCTCCTCCCCCCACAGTCCTCCGTTACACTCTCAACCCTCCCTCTGTTTTTCTCTCCTGCTTTTGGTCGGAAATGAAGTCAGTCATCCAGCAGAATAACTTGGAATAATTTGGAATGGGGGGTTCCTTTCTCTCAACACCCCCCCACCCCCCGCACACAGGCCCAGGCCAGCTGATCTGCTTCCGCTCTCAATTGTGTGTCCAGTCGACTGTGTGCTCCCAGCAAGGGGCGTGGAGGCCAGCCTTTGTCTCCACCGTCCCACTCTGAACTGTGTGTGTGTGTTTGTGTGGTTTGCAGCAGGTTGCACTCAAATATCTTTTTGGACCGCTGACTGTTTTTACTATAAGAAAGGAAAGCTTTTTATATGAGGAAGAGGAAGAGGAGCAGATGGAACATTTTTATTCCCCTGTTGTAAAGATTTTGTTAAATGGATCTGGTACATTTGTTTTTTGTTGGTTGAGTTTAGTAGTTGGTCTGCAGGTTTTAGAAGTGTACCTTAGAGATGAGTTTTGAATTATTCACCATTTCACTACAGTAATTATCAGTTTTTCTTGTAGAAATGTCTCCTATTCTTAAAACTAGGTTGACATGGGTGTTTTAAGCTAGATGCAATAATGCACATATACACAGTCCACTTAACTTCCTCTTCGTGCCCAGCCCCCCCCCTCTGTGAGTGTCATGGTTGCTGGCATGTGTGTGATGGTAGGTCTGAAGGGTCAGGCCCTGGTCATTGTGCCCTGGTCATGGCTGAGCGACACCACCGCCTGCCTTCTGTTCACCCCAGGGACCCTTGCCTGACTGACAGCCCCTCCTGCACTCATCACCCGCATCCTTTATTGGGGGCCATAGAGGGGTGTAACAGTGGCAGTATTGCCCTCTTTTACTGCCTGTTATACTGCTCAAAAATACTTTTTTTCTCGTATAAGGTTAAGCACTGTTTCTGTGACACAGTTATAAGGTGTAACTAGAAAGGGTGTTGTTGGAGGGTGCAAGAGGGAAGTGAGTTGTGGTTGTATTTTTCCTGTCAGTTTCCCATGACCATTTACTGTTGTCTAAGCTTGGGGCAACGCGTGAGAGACAACACTGACGTTTGCGATATGAATACATTTAGGTTGACAAGAGTTTCATTGTATTGGTAATTCAATAAATTCTGTATCTGTTTTTGTCCAGCCTTACTGTTTAGTGTTTATTCATGTTCATTTTAATTGGCAGAATAGTTACTTATCTTTGGATCAGTGTGCTCATTTAGTGGCATTAACATCACAAAATAATATTTGAAAATATCTTTGGAATTATCATGATGATAATAACAAAGGAAAAGACTTCCAATGTTGTCCATTTTTGTTTGCACCCTGAAGGATGAAGCTAGCTGAAAATATAGACAGAGTGGCGTAGCATTGACTTTCAACAGGCAGTAGTGAGCACAGCGCCACCAAATTTAATATCATAGAAGAATTTTATAGTCATTCAATCTGACTGCAAGACTGTTTGGGTGTATTGATTAGTGACGGGTTATTGGAAGTTCAAAAAGAGGAAATATATTCAAGGATATAAAGTAAATGAAAGAAATTATAACATAGCAGCTTGCTGGTAGATAAATTAATCATTTTACAACGTGCCTTCTCTAATGACAGAAGCACACCGAATCACTTCAACATCATCAGCAGCAGTGGTAGAAGTAATTCAGCAGCATGATATAAACGTGTTCATGAAATTATGAAACAATCATTGATGCCAGACTACTCCTCACCTCTTCCTACCTTTTAAAGGAAATCAATGTCTCGCATCTGTAATGTAACAATAAAAATGTACTAGCAGGCCAGCTAGGCTTTGGTAGCTAACCAATCAAATTTCATACAAGGTGTATTTTCCAAATATTTCTTTTATTAAAAGAGTTTTTATGTTTTCTCCTTTTATGTTAGCCTAGCCAAGGTATATTGGACTAAGAGCATGGAATTTTATTGGTTGGTAATTAACAAGTCATGTTCTTACCACAATAACAGCAATTTAAAAACATAACATTTGACTAAACTTTGCTTTTAACCTCTAATAATTTTTGGCCACTTGGGGACTAGCACAACATTGACATCATCACTTTTTTAAGTTGATATAGACAACAATTGCTTATTCACACATCCAGCAGTTATGGAGCAACATTATCATTCATTCGGAGTTGTGTTTGTGGTCACTTAGCCACTATTGGTAAGATCAATATTCATTTTCTGTTCTGTTTCTGTTTTTGGTCTCCACTGCAGATTCGAGGGATTATCCTTTTGTAGGTTCATCACTATGACACATTGATACATGGTTATTATTAAAATATTCATTATAGTAGCTTAGTAGTAGTAGGGGTTAACATGTTTAAGTTAGTTGCAGGGGAGAGAGGATGATGGCAATGATGCTCAATATTTTGTAAGTAATTTGTTGAGAAAATCTGTCTTTTAGTATATGCATTGATAAAAATGCGGAAGTACACTTGTCTTTAGTCTTTAGTGTGTGTTTGAACAGACCAGAATTGGCCAGAAAGAAGTGTGTGGTTTTCACAAAGGCAATCTGTTTTGTTGGTTGTTTCATTTTTGGGTTACCTGTATTTTTTATGCTCATCAATCCTTGGAGGTAACTTTGGTCAACTATTACCAGGTGCCAGGATATCAAAGCTTTCACATGGAAAAAAAAAAAAAAAAAAAAAAAGCTTCAGATTTTATGCTCACTGGCTCTTAGATTAATTACTAACCAATAACCTGGACACTTAGGTTTGCCAAAGGTGTGGAAAGCAGGAGACCAAAGGTTAGCCTCATTGAGTAGGCCAAGATTTAGAGAGGAGAGGCAGTGAGGGGGAGGACGCAGCTTTTCTTCAACTGGAGCATGAGCTACTAGTTAACTATGTGATATATTACATGTCGTCAGTGACATTTCTCTCCCTCAGTCACTGTTTCAAATTTGTCCTTTTACAAAACATTTCACACTTGGTGACGTCATTTCATTGGTCAACCCGGATGTTGGCCAGAGAGCAATGTGTCACAGGACGACATCCGGCAGTCACATTCTCCTCTCACTTTGCCTGTTTATTTCAGCTCTCAGATCTTCCTCAGTCTTTAATATGTTACCAGGAGTTTGTGCAAAATGCTGCCCTCAGCACATCCTGACCTTTGTTATTTCCGGTGGCCCAATGCAGTCTGTGTTATCTAATCAGGGAAACATCTGACTGAGTGAAGGGACAGGGAGAAGCAAAGGAGATGGGAAGGGAGAGAACTGTAATAAGGAACAGAGAGATGCGGAATTTTTGCTTGCATGTGTTTATATTGCATGTATGTCGGAAAAAACCTGAAAGTCTGTGCATTTTTGTACACACAGCCTCATGTCCGCTGTCTATAAACGTCTGAAACCTAAAGCATTTCTTAATACAGTGAATAATCACCCCCTCATTTCATTCCTGCTCTGTATAAACACATATTTAGTTTTTTATATAGGTGTATACTTTCCTACAGTTACATAGTTAATGTTATGTATTATAAATGAACTTCATTACAATTTATTACCACATAATTCAGAGCCCTAGTAGGTGACATGAGGGAGAGGAGGAAGACAACCAACAGCATTAGCATGGGAAATCAGAGTGGAAAGAGGGTGATGTAAGCTAGAGCTCCTGTCATGTGTTGTCTAATTTGAAACCACCTGCTTTAGGGGAAAGGTTGGAAATCAGCAGTGACCAAAGCCCGAACTTGGCCACATGGTCAGTCACCCTCTGGCTGGGGTTAAACATACACTGACGGCTTCAAACTTCAGAAATCTCAGCCAATAGTCTGTTATTTCATGCACTAAAACCAAATATACATTTAATCCAAAGTCTGAATCTCTGACTTCTTTACATTCTATTTTTCACCACCTGAATTTCCCCACAGATTAATTTGGTTTATTCAATCTCAGTATCAGAGTAGTTCTAGTGTGATGGGGTTTGTGTTTCACTTGGAGTAAAACATTCAAACTGTTGGACAAATGTGATCTAGACATTTTAGACCTGTCTCGCCTAATCTTATCTGCATGTCTGTATAGTGTGTTCCTCACTACTCATTTACTAACCATTTGTGCAGGTTACACATACTGTACTTCAGCTTGTTTCTTCTGCGGTACAACTCTATTATGTGGGCTGATATTTGATGTCGGCTATGAAGTTCTGATGATGCTTTTTTGGTCCAGGTGACATATTGTGTCAATAGAAAATGTCCATAAGGAAAAGACCATGATAGAAAAATGTTAGATGCTGATTACCACTGATTATGTTCACTAACGGCATTGTCTCTCTTGCTTTTCCCCTTGTCTTCTTATCCTTCCACCTTCCTCATTTCCTCCCTTCCTCCTCCACAGTGACAGTTATGCGCGTGTGAGAGCAGTGGTCATGACTCGGGATGACTCCAGCGGTGGGTGGCTTCCCCTGGGGGGCGGAGGCCTTAGCTGTGTCACTGTCTATAAGGTCAGCCGGGCGGAGGACAGCAGCAGCACCCACAGTGGAGGCAGCGGAGGAAGCAGCAGCAACCTCAGCCCCTGTAGCCCCAGTCCTAGTCCCAGCCCCAGTCCCAGTCCCAGCCCCACTGCTGTGGAGTTCCACATCAAGGGCGAGAGGCTCAAAGACAAACTGGTAAGGGACCGTCTAGCTCATATGTGTGAATAGTGTCTTTATAAGTGTCTGTTTCCTCTCTTATTTGGCCCTTCCGCCTCTTTCATGCGCATTCAGGTGTACAAACCAGAGATGGTGCATTCTCTTGGATGAGATCACCGTGAGCCCCCCTTTTCCCATACTCCCCTCTCTCTGTCTCGCTCACACACACATTCACACATACTCACACAGGAAGTGGTTGTTTGGCTTTCCTCCATGGCGCAGGTATCTGAAAATAGGAGCAAACTGCGTGATGCTGTGATGCATGATGACATCATCAGGGAGAAGGGCAGATTACTCAGGAGCGGAGAATGTGGGATGAGGGATGTGGGAAACACACAAAGAGCCTGGAAGGAACCTGAAGGATGGAATAGGGGCTGGAAATTCACACTCACTCCGCTTCTCCAAGTACACAAATATAATTGCCTACCTTTTTTATGAATATTTTCTCTTACTTGATGTGTAATGTAAAGAACGTATGCGACAGTAAATTAAGTCAGGAAAATATGTCCCTGGTTAATCCAACAGTAAAAAACCACAAATGACCCAAATGTGTGTAAAACATTTAGACACACTAGTATTTCGCAATGTGATGACCTGACACATAAACAGTTAGAGCTACAAAGCCATTTAAAAATGACTTGGCTCTAAAAGCAGGGTTTTTATAGTATGGCTGCTGCTATCAATTGTTCAATAATCTTATTTTCATTTTTCAAAAGATGCTGAAAATGCCCATCACCATTTTCCAGTGCCCAATGACATATTCATGTTGATTGTTTTGTCTGTCCAACAGTCCAAACCCAACAAAGCAACAAAAATCTTACATTTGAGAAGCTGGAATGAGTAAATAGCTGGCATTTTGCTTGAAAAACAAGCCAACTAATAATTCATTATCAAAACAGATACTGATTCTTGATTTTCTGTCTATGAGCTGTCAATCAGCTTATCCATTAATTGACCACTCATTCCAGCTCTAGTGTTAAGTCTTTTACAGTACAAACAGAGTATTACCATGCTCTAGCTGCACTGCAATCTTTGCTCTACAAGCACAACTTGTCAGTAGTTGCAGTGGCGCCAGCTGTGTAGGGCTTCATTCATAAGTAGCACAATGTCCTATAAGGCAATTATGAATATGGATTCGAAATGCTTGTAAATCAGATACACTTTTGTAAATGTAACATGCAGTGGAAGGTGTATAATTACTGACAATAAATATATATATATTTTTTTTTTTAAACCCATTTTTGGCACCCTGCATAACATGAACTCATGAAAACATCTCAGCTGCAAACTGCATGGTCATTCTGTTTCTTCACAATCAAAGTGAGGCTTCAAAAGATCAAGTTATATGTTGTGGTTCTAATCCTTATGGCTTATGCTGTAGTTTTCTGTAAAACTCGTGACCTACTTGTCACACACTCATTCTGTATTGTAGATGTAAAACAGATCCAGTAGATGCACTGGGATAATCTTGGTCTGCGGTAATGAGAGTGTAAATCTGTGTATGTGTGTGTGTGTGTGTAACTGTCTGTCAGATGCCAGGAGACAGAGGAGGCCACCATGATGCACAGAGTCTGGTGGCTTGTTACAACAGGGCGTCTAAATCACCTTTTTTTTTTTTTTTTTAATAATTCCACTTTGAATGAACACATTTTATGTGTGTTTTGTGTTTACGGCATGTTTGTGTTTTATGTGTTGCTATCCAAGCGCGTGTGTGGCACAGGAAAGGGTGTGACGGGAATGCTGTTGTTCAGACAGGGTATAGACATGGCTCAGAGACCCTGGCAACTGTTCTGGGATGTGGTAAAACACCCCTATCATCGCCAGAGTCTACCCCCAGCCACCACAACAAACACCCAGCCATATGTAGATCTGCCGGGATGCCACCCAGTGCCAGGGTGTTGGCGTGAACCACAGCGTTACCGACAGTCTGAGGGCATCAGAAGAAGAGAGGCAGAATGATGAGTCCAAGAAAACAACAGCAACAGACAGAACCACATAAGAACATGTTAGCAATAGTCAGAAAAAACGCATGACAAAATCAGTACTTGTTGCGACAGTATTGTTTAAAACAGCAGCGTCAGTGTTTTGATTTCAGAAGTGAATGAAAGACCGTAATTATGTTGTATGAATGATGTTGAAAAGTAGGGGAAAAAAAGGCCTAGTGAGAAGCTCTGGAATGTTTGAATGGCTGTTTGGTTTGAGTTGTTCTTTTGTAATTCACAGAAAAAGAAAATAGTCTTATATGTTGCAGGTATATTTTTTGTCGTCTTAAGGGATACAATTTCAGTGTTGTAATTCAGCCAGAAATTAACATGATAGAGAAGCACAATCACACGTCCCATCCCTGATAGGAACCTGAGCTAGATGGAGGAAAACAGATTAGAGATGCAGTTATTTTGAAATCAAAAAGGCACGATTTCGGCTGGTAGAAACACGGTGATTGGGGTGCATAAGATATGAGAGGAATCAGGGAAAGAGATGTGGGTGTAGTCAAAGAGCAAGAAACAGAGGTGGTACCAGATAGGCGGGAGACGGAAGAAGAGAAGTGGAGGGGATCTGTCTATAAGCGCAGTGATGCGGCACAGAGTGTACTGGTGATGACTCAGCTGGCTCTCCATATAGCTACCAATCACTCTCCTCCTTGCCCCCTCCCTCCTCTCTCTCTCTCACTTGCTCTCTTTCCCTCTCACTCACTCAGATTCTCTGACTCTTAAAAACTACAGATCTAATTAGTCGATGATTACTTACCATACAGGCTATCGGATTATGACAAATCTCTGGCTAAGCTCTCTGCCACTTCACCTCACTTCCTGTTGTTCATAGTCTGTGACTGCTTTTGATTGATACAGCTGTGAATGTGGTTTGGACAAGGTTAACTCTAAATAGTTTTGCCTTGGGGCATCGGCCCACTGGATATAGTCGTTTGTTTCTACTGTCAACCTTGTCATTTGATTGTTCTATCTTTGCGAGCGAAATATGGTTAAAGTCGTGAGTGATGTGTCACTTTCCTTCTAAGCCTTCAAAAGTGAGTGCTTAAACGCAATCATTGCATACCATCTTTCATGCTTGTGTATCTATGTTTTTGATACACCAATACACAGCAAATGACTTTTATAAGCTCAAACCAAACATTTTCCAAGACAATTAGGTTTGATGATCTTTCCTTTTATTCCAAGCATTTCCTCTCTCACGCTATCTCGTCGTTGCTCTCTGCACGTCTCACCTCCGTCTGTCTCTGTCTCTCCGTCCCTCTCCTCCTCTAACATCTCCTGCCTCCTTTCCGTTTCTGTCTCTCTTTCTGTCAGGGTGGCTCCTCCTCCTCCTCTTTTCTCTGAGCACAGTGTGGAATGTGGTGTTAAGTATCGTCCTTCCATGCAACTGTGATACTTCCTCCTCTGTCGGCCTCGCTGTGCGCTCACCTTACCTGCTCTGGAGATGTGTATAAGAGACAGCCTCACATCCATCCCTCTCCTCCTCCACTGCCTCTGGGTAAACACACAGGCTTAACCCCTGCCCCTCCTTCTTGGGTATACTTGTATCCAATAGTGATATGAAGGCAGATACTGTGAGACACATTTTCATCACATCCGCATGCAGAAAAATGATGTTGCACTACACTTGCAATCGTATCAAAGACTGTGAAAAGCAACTCTCACTCAGACATTCAGAAGGAAATGTAGAACAGCACACTCCTGCTCTGACACACGCATATCACATATCATCAACCTCTTATACAGCTGCCACGTATCAGCGTCTTAAAGCGTGCATGTTGACTATTGCCCAGATCCAGGGGGAACGGTGCCATCTGCTTTCAGCCGTCGAGTGTTGGTTTGCGACTGTTATCCTCTGACGAGGCATTTGCACTGTGAAGATGCACAGTGTAGCACTTGGGGTCATTGAGCTTGTCATCACACTAGCTCCTGTGCTCACGCATTCTCTCACGCAGATCACCATGCACACGCTCGCTCACACATTCACACCCCATTAAGCCACTTCTCGTGCACGTCGGTTAAAAAAAAAAAAAAAAAAAAAAAACCTCAAAGACTGTAATGGCCGTCTCTCATTTCATTTAATCTGCCTAGAGGAAGGCCGGGAGGCGGCCCAGTAGCCCTGATTAATAATAGGCTTTGGAAACACAGTCTCTCTCTGCCACACACTTTGGCTGCCTGGTTCCAAAACATACTCAGCCCCCCTTCTTCTACCACCACCGCTGCTCACCAACTTTATCATCATCTGAAATGAAAACCCCATCATTTAGAATGTGTTTTACAAATTATCCAAAAAAGTATGTGAAATTATTGGGTTTAGGATGATTTTTTATTTATTTATTTTTTTCGTTTTCTGTTGTAGAAGCTCTAGAGTTATGTGTAGTTCCAGATGCACGGCCTCTCCTCATTCTCTTTCTCTCTTTTTCTCTTACTCACGTTGTAGTGGAACGATAGAATGTGACACATTTAAACAGCTTAGGGAGAGGAATCAGATGAAGGATTTACATGTGTGTTCCCCACTGAGTTTCATCAACATCAGCCAGCCTTTAAATTATGCAGTTTCCAGTCTGCATACTAACAACTCATAGCTTGACCAAATGGAACTACAACTTTGATTTTCTAGCACTGTCTGGATCTGGAGAGAAAGTACAACTTTTGTGGTTCCTATTCCTGTTTCTCAAACACTGTGTGTGTGTGTGTGTGCGTGCGTGCGTGCGTGCGTGTGTGCGTGTGTGCGTGCGTTTGTGTCATCAGGTGGTCCTGGAGTGTGTCCTACAGAAAGGTCTTGTATACAACAAGGTCAACCCCATCTTCCACCACTGGAGAATCAACGACAAGAAGTTTGGACTGACCTTCCAGAGCCCTGCTGACGCCCGTGCCTTTGACAGGGGCATACGCCGGGCCATTGAGGACATCAACCTAGGTGGGCATGTGTGTGTGTGTTGTCCCATTGTTAATGGTGCCTGCATGTGTGAGTTTGAAGCAGGTCAAACCAGATAACAAAGTCAATAGCAACTCAGCGGAACGCACCTTAACTTAAAAATCAAGCAACCAGCATCTGCTGTTGTTTCCGTATCAAAACATCAGAGCAGCCCACAGATTTTTTTTTTTTTTCACTACCCTCACCCCCCGTTCACCCTCTCACACGATCAACAAAACACCAGGTTTGTTTGGAATTCCCTCTAAGAGGTTGCACTATACTATGTGTGTTGGCAGCCATCCAATACGCGTAAAATAATATGGGTGTATGTGTATGGATGTGGCATGCATTCTGTTGCTGTGTGTCTGAAGCCTGTATTCCTGCCTGTCTGTCACTAGCTTGTAACGGCTGACCTAGCATCTGTTGTAGGGGAGATGCATAGCGTTGATTAGCGTTGATGACCCCCACCCCCAATCTCTCTACCTGCTCACTCACCCGAGCATGACCCCCTCCTGCTTTATCTTATCAGTGCCAGCTGCCCAGATAAACTCTCCACTTCCTGTAGAGACTGGCAGGGTAGCGCTGTGCCCAGGTAGTGGGTGATATAGGACAGAAAGGGAGGGCTTGGTAAGAAAGAGCATTTGAGACATAGAATAGATGGCAACTTGAGATAGGGCAGAGCTTTCGTTAGACGAAACTTGACCAGGTCGGGCTTTTTGTGCTGCTCACACTTGGAAGTGAGTTTGAGGACTGGCTAGGCTAGACTGAAAAACAAGCAGGGTTTGGTCTGGCTGTGTATGATGTGGCATTTATACATATTTTTAAGCTAAACTAGATATTACACTTGGGTGGAGTTGAGTCTCTGATTTGAGTTGGGTCTTGATAAGCATTATTTTTCAGTGCAGTGCCAGAGGTTGCAAAGTCATCTAATTAGCAGGAGAATCGCCAGCTCAGCAATCTGCCACCCAGCCCCATGTTACACAAGAGGCTGGCTGGCTGGCTGGCTGGCTGGCTGGCTGGCTGGCTGGCTGGCTGGCTGGCTGGCTAGGGAGCTATAATCTCCTTTACTCTCTAGACCCAGGAACCCTGGGGAGCATAGAGGAGGTACAGCAGAACATATCGCAAAGGCTTATCGCTGCTGGGCATCAGTCGCTTCTCGCCCACAACCTATTATCTGAGATTTGAACTTCCTGGGCACAAGTCCACACATAGTCTAGGTAAAAGGTAATCATGGGCAACGACTGTGGGGCTGAGTTTGCAAAAATCTTTTCCTGTGAATTTCACATAAAGAAAGAGAACAAAGAATAATAGGATCTTATAGACATAACACTATATCAGTGAGAGGACAACAGTGTTAGGCTGTTTTACTCAATTAACATGTTAGTTGAATGACAGAAAGTGAATCACCAACTATTTCATTTTTTTTAAGTAACATTCACAGCTTTCAAATGTAAATATTTGTTGGTTTTCTTAATGTTTTTATCACAGTAAATAGACAAAGAGAAATTAATTATTATTACACTTTGTGGGAAAAAGTTGAGCTTGTCAGATAGCTGGTCACTGTGATTAAACCCCCGCCACCCCCCCACCCTTCACCTCACTCAGGTTGTTCAGTGCCTGTCTGCTAGTAAATGCTTCAACTCTTTCCTGTGAATGTCAGCTACAGCAGGTGATGGTGAGCTTTGTCTCCTCAGTGCCTGCACTTCTTTATCCATCTCTCTCGCTCTCTCTCTCGTGCTCTCTCTTGCTCTCTTCCCCTGCTGTCCTCTCCTCCCTCTGTTCTCCCCTCTCTCCTGGCATCTTCTGTATTCTGCCAGTGTTGTGTAATGCCTCTCCTCAGCACAGGCAGGCAGGTTCTTCTGTATTCCTGTTGCATCGTTCTGCTGCTGGACTGCTGCGTGAATGTGCGTGGGGAGAGAAGAGGCAGCGAGAGAGAATATGTTTTGCCTGTGTGTGTGTGTGTGCGCGCACGTGTGTGTATCAGTCTTGCAGTCCTCTGTTGCCATGGCAACGCCGGGCACATGGCTCAGGCAGCTTCGCGGCCCAGCACTGCCAGAGTCGTGCTGCAGGAAGCCTCTTTCTCTCTCAGTAGTGCATAAATGCGTGCGCACACACACACACACACCTTTCTCCATGTGATTCAGAGACAGTCAGACACACAGACTGATGGACAGACTGTGTCTGACACAAGCCACAGAGCTACAGTGAATTCTTCTGTCCTCTCTATGGCAGATACAGAAATGTATCCCACCCTGAATGCAGACAGGCTGACTGATGCCTCGGTGCTTCAAACGAGGCCTCAGTGATCCTAATTAAGTGAACCTAAGTTTTAAAAAAAGAACCGCTTGATGCCCCAGGTACAAACAGTTTCCCTTTCATCCCAATGGAAATGGTTTAATCTCTGTTTTCTTCAACATTGCCAAGACCCTAGCTTCAACCATTTTCTCTTCTATTAAGTTTCCTTAACAGTGTTTTCTTTTATCATGAATATGCTGAAGTTCTAGGTTTGTTTTCATCACAGTCTTAAATGATATTGTGTGTAAAATTTACAATACTAGTCTGAATACCAGTACATGTGAAGTGATAATGATATCAAGTTGTACTTTAATCTTAATCAGGTAACTGAAAATGCATGAGTTTAACACAAAGTTAATTGACTTTTATTATTGGATCATTAGATTTTCAACCATACGAGACAAAGTACAGAAAATCTGAAAACCTTTACGCTTTAAGTTACATGAATAATAAGACAAAGAACGTAGGACTGAAACAAATCGCAGTAATGCCCACGTTACAAGTAAAGCTAGGTAGATGTCACGTATCAGAATAGTTTGATTGACATTATTGCAATCTTGCTTGAAGATTTCAAAAGCACAGAGTCACAAGCAGCACTGGTTTTTATTCAACATCAAACATCAGATACAAACCTTCTTCATTGGAGAGGCTCATTTTATTCACAAACACGATCATCTAAACAGCATCCTCAGCATCTTCATCTGCACACACTGAACTCCACATATGAACACAATTAAAATGAACAACTGTACATCATCAACATTACTTTTTAAATTACTATAATATTGGACAGAAATTTTATCTATTCAGCAGTGGAGTTCTAAATTTGAACATTTTCTGCCCTTTTATTGGTAGAAAGGGGTTTAACAAAACAGCATTTTGTGTATTGAAAAAAAGAAGAAGGAAATACCAGTAACATTAGTGTCTCTGCTCAGGTTACACCATCGACAGAACCAGTTTAATTCTCAGTGGTAATGAAAAGCTGTAACATGGTCAGCCTGATACCTGAAACATAAGCTCTGACTCCAGCATCAGCAGAAGAGGTGTTTTGGATGCGGAAATGTCACATGGCGTTTTAGCCGAGGTCGGGGTTACATTATTCTAGGCATGCATATTTCATTAACTTCTGTGTGCCCCACTGACACAAAGCAGCTTTCAATTCCCCATTACACGCAGTGAGAGGAAAGCAGAAGTCTTGGCCTATTCTGCCCTGACAAGAATCAGTGTTGTGAATCTATTGTGCTTTGTAGAAGAGATGCCATTCATTGACAGTGAAATAGTTTGGATGAACATGGTATAAATTACCAGAAATGTAGCTTAGGCTTAAAAAAAAAAATCTTTTTGGTTGTGTGTGTTTGTACAAGTAAGTGAAAGACTGTCATTTAGAATTAACTGGTTTTCCACAAGGTTTTGCCCCCTAGTGGTCTAAAAAGAAGTCTTTTTTTTTTTTTTTTTTTTGTCAAATAAATTTATCTAAGACAGTAGAAATAGTGCTATGAATATGTGCTATTATACAGGTTTTGTAATGTACAAAAACCTGAGGCTACATGTCACTAATACTATTGGTGACTGTGAGGAGGTTTTAATTGAGATGTATGCCTTAGAAAATGCTGTTAAGTGGGTTGTGTGCCTTTAATACTTAACTGATCTAACCTTTTAGTTGCTTATTGAACTGTAACAATGCTTATATTGGCTTGAGTATACATCTAATCATTTCCCTCCTGGGTTTTTTCCCTCTTTCCTCCAGGTTGTCGGTCGTTTGGGGAAGGGGATACTCCCGAGGATGGACTACCGGTAAGTGACATAAAAGCTGAGTGGTTTTAGTATGAAGTAAATCTGTTTTGTGTGTGTGTTTTTAGTGCGCTGGGTCAAATTTATTTAGTGTAGGCTTTTTTAAAGTAAATTTTTTGCTAGAAAATACACAAATTCACAAAAAAGCCCAGTTTAATCAAGTCTCTTTGTATCATGCTGTGAGAAATGGTCAATTATAGTGTTAAAAGCACCTACTGTAGGTTTCTATGTAGTCATATTTATTACTCAACCCTCCCTCGCTATTAAATAGGAGGCAGGTCATAGCTAGAACCTGAGCTATATGTTTGAGGTCTGATGTGTCCCAGCCAGGCACTGACACCTGCCTTTGTTTTCTAACAGTTGTTCTTAGAGATTTACAGGTGTTTAACCAGTGCCAGCCAGACCCTGAGGTGAAGCTGGGTGTTGGCCAGCGAATGTGCTGGAGCAAGTTTAGCTGTCTCTATCAATCTACCTTGGTAGCTGTCACTCTTGGTACAATAGATGCTGATGTAATAACTATTGCCTCAGGATCTGGTTGTTCAAAGGCAGCTTGGTGAAAATGCTCTATGATTTCAATGTTCTCCAGCCTGAATGTGTTTCCTCATGAGTTTGGCCTCCTTTTGTTGACTGATTGAAAACTGTTCAGGTGCGTTATGTTCAGAATTGTGTGTATATATATATGGCGTGTGGCGCTATATTGACTGTCGACATGTGTGGTTTAGAGTGCTGTGTTCTCTTTAGCAGAGAAAGGCAGCAGGTATATAGTTCAAGTCTACACACCCATGTTCATTTGTTTTAGATATCAGGCCTGTTAAAGGAACTTCAGTCACCTGTTCTACTTCTGATTGCAAAGTAGGTGAAAAGACACATGCGTGGGAGGGAGGGCAGTTCTTGTAAATGCACATTCACAGTGAGTGACAGGAAATAGAGAATGCAATCCAACACATACAACTGTCCTGCAAAAGGTGCTACCTTTGTGAAACTTGGAATTAATGACTGTTGACACTGTGTCAGAGAGATATAAATTCATCCCTGGTCATTTTTCACACTATAGTTTGTGGTATAAACACAAGTACAACTTCAAAACATGTCATGAAACTGAGCCAAGTTGCAAACAACTAAAATAGTAGCCTCAACAAGTACTAATTGTGGGATTGCTGTATTGCAGGGCATGGTGTTTTTAGTTTTCGCTGACTCTGTTTATTCAAAATGCCACCACTGCCTCAACAACATCTTGTTTTTGACACCACACTGTACCTCCAATGGCTTAGTTTTGAGTTACGAGTTCTTTGCATCTGCCGGACAATTGCTATCATCACCTTTTTTTTTTTTTTTTTTTTTTTAAGTTTATTTTTTTGGGCTTTTATGCCTTTAATGGACAGCACAGTGGAGAGTGACAGGAAACAGGGAGGCAGAGAGAGGGGGAATGACATGCAGTGAAAGGCCGTCCGATGCGGGATTTGAACCGGGGCCGACTGCAGCGAGGACTGTAGCCTCTACACATGGGGCGCCTGCTTAAACCACTACGCTACACGACGCCCCTCATCACCTTTGACCTGCCTCGTGTCTGACACCCTTTACGATGTGGAACAGAAGTGCAGTGAAGGAGGGAGAGCCACGTTCCTGTTCCTGTGGCGAAGTTCCTCTTTAAGGAATCAGCCTGAACATACAGGAAATCCAGTGGCACCACTGTTGCTAGGCAGCGGGGGTGGTGGGGTGGGTGGCG